>NW_010411585.1:7491-15841 GCF_000710305.1 Buceros rhinoceros silvestris | reverse complement strand
GCAGCCCCATGCAGGGAGAATTGTTAACTCACGGCTGGCTCCACGGCAGGCTCAGCGCTTCGGGATGCAGTGGTACCCTGCTGTGCATCCTTTGTGCAGGATTCTGAGTGACCCTTGGTGCAGGACCAGTGCAGGCTGATGCTCTACACCTGCCCTGGCTCTCCAGTGTATACACTTTGCTTCAATGCTTTATGTCTCCTTTATCGCTGGATAAGACGCAGAGCTCTGCGCAAGCCTGTCTCGGAGAAGAGGAGAGGGGGTCTGGTGCATGCTCAGAGCGGCGCTGCCTTTCCCAGCCTCCCCAGAGCTTCGCCGAGGATTGCCGGCTGCCTGGCGTGCGGCGGAGGTAGTTCAGCATGAATAGAGTGAGCAGAACTCCTGTCACAGCGGCAGTGCGTTGGATGCGATAAGTGCGAGGGAGGCTGCAGCTTGGAGAGAGATGTCTTCCTTTGCCAGGGCTGTTTGCGGAGGGCAGATAAGCTTCCTGGAAGCCAAAGCTCTCTGGAGAATGTGCGAAGGGATCAAGCTTGACTGGAAGGTCTGTTCAGTGCTTGGCTCATGGCATCGGTGGCGGCACTGTGATATGTTTGTCATGTAAACAGCTGGGGCGAACACAGCTTCAGAAAGGATCTGCAGGGCTATCGCTGCTGATCAAATTAATCTCTGGAGGCTGCTGGTAAGCAACCTGGCCCCTTCGATACAGGGGTGTTCCATTCCAGGGAGAGAACAGCAAGATAATCCTTCCCATCAAACCTCTGTTTTCTCTCCTTTCTGTTTTTCCATGCAGTAAAGTAACTTGGTACCCTCAGAAGAGCAGCGCCACGTGGCATCTGTGTATTTTTTTGGAGGGGAGGATCAGGGCCCAGGCTGCAGCCTCTGCTTTTCATGGGCAGTGCTTGGGTAGGTGAGGAGAGCACAAGGGCAGGGCTGGCCAAGTGTCTCTCTCGGGGTCTGCTTAGGCAGCCTGTGTTTGCACAGACGATGGGTCACGGCTGCGTTTCACACTCTGGAATGAAATGAATTTATTGTGCAAACTCACGTAAGGACAAGCTGACTTTGTTAGCTGGTCTCTGGAAAGCAGTCAGCGTTTCTGTGACCTGTTCTTCCGTAGCTGAAGAAGAACAGCAAGCACTCCCCCAAGGTGTGTTGCCTAATTAGTGACACGTAATTTATCTAATTTATTCTTCTGTAGGAGCTTAACTACGTTAGCCGTTGGCTGTCAGTCTGTGCACAGGCACAGTGTGAAATACGCTGGTTCAGTCTATTTCGTTTGAACCAAACCGAGTCCTAGAGCAGCTGAAGACACTTTATTTTCTCCTGAGTGAGCTCTATGTCCTGCTGCACTGTCTGCGTGAGCCGGGCCGTTCCCTCGCTGCTGTCTGGCAGCCCAGCCAGTACGAACGCAGATTCTGATCTCCTTCACTTTGAATCACCATATGGAAAAGACACGTGGCTTCCACCCCGCTTCAGAGTCATGGAAATGGGCTGTTAGGAAACGGGGAGAAAGGAACCGTATCCTGGCAATTTCTGAATGAGCAGCTTGAGGATTGACGTAACCGCAAGCGCCAGGAGAAAGCCGACAGAAAGGAGGAGCCGAGTTAGAAAATGAGTAAAACCAGAGCATGTTTTGGAAAGCTGAGGTCTCCTTCCTTTCCCTTTTGGCCAGATGATGTTTTGCCATTGCCAGGTACAACTTCCTCCAAAGCAGATACCTCATTTATGCCGGAAAAACCGGCTGATTTCCAGTAACGCGCAGCCATCTTACGAAACCATCGCTGGCTCTCCAGTGTGACAGATAATCTAATAAAGAGAACATGGAAGTTTCCTTGTGTGGAAGTAAATAAGAAAGATAGTTTTGTCTGCAGATGGCGTAACGTGAAAGAAGCAGCGACAACAGGGCTGAAATGAGCTCTGAGACCTGCTTTTTCTCTGGTATCTCCAATGACCTGGGATACGAGCACATCCCACTCATCATACTTTGTATTTTGTACCCTGTGTGGTGCACACAGCCTGGTGTTCAGGCGGTGGAAGCAAGGACGTCCCCTAGGACGTCCCCATGGCTGCTTTGGATGGTTATCTCTATCTGGAGATACTCTTCCCAGATCTGTCAGTATCTGCTCCTTCCAGAGTCTGGTGTTGTGGAGGGATGACACAGTCTCTTCTCCGCTGCACTGGTTGTTCCTCTTTCCAGCAGCTGAACTGCAGGGAGAGAAAAGCCTGGGAGAACCCATCCAGGCACCAGCGGCAGCAGGAGGGTGAATCTGGCACCAGCTGTCCCTCTGGCAGCAGGATGAGAAGGACTCTCTCCCCTGTCATGGTGCTCCAATCCTTGACCAGCACTGTCTGAGCTGGGGACATCCGTGCTGCCTTTCCCTGTGACTGAAGCCCGCAGACAGCAGGATTTGTGCCTGTCTTCGGCCTGGTGATGGGGCACAGCTCTTTTACCTGCACCCCTCATGGCTTGCCTGGACTCTGAAATGTTTGGATTTCTTTCGGTTTACAGATCTTTTCCTGCCTCTGCCATGAGTCACATCCTATACAAGGATCATCTCCACTGCCCTTTCTGGGCAGCCGTAAAAAGAAATAAACCCCCTGGACTCCGTTAGTGGAGCAGGGTGCTGGACAACACCGCAGCGGAGGAGGTGTTTCCTATCGCAGGCTTCGTACGGCACTTCCAGTGTGGCAGCGCTTAGACAGAGTGCGCGAGCCTGTGGCCCTTGGGCGTCTGTCCATACGTATGCGTGGGGAAGATCCGACTGCTGGGACGCTGTTTGGTGTGTGCAGCGAGAGGACCGGCGGCTCCAGAGACCTTCATTTTTCGAGTCACTTGGCGATGTGTGCCTGCATCCTGGCTCCCTGCAGTCAAAATGGGATTTTTTTTTCCCCCTAAGCAGTGTGACACGGGGCAGGGGCTGGCGTTTGAAGGGAGTTTGGTGCTGATGGTCCCTGGTTGCTGAAGTCGGGTGGAGAATCCGGCTTTTCAGAGCATTTGGGGCTCTTGTTTTGCTAAAAACCCCTCCAAGCATCGGGAAGAAAAGGTCTTTGTCTTTCATCTGTGAGCAAAGAAAGCCGGTAGTATATGTCCGAGAGCCACCAGAAATCCCCTAGCAACCAGCCTTAATGGTCCTGATGTTTCATTGCAGGATCATAGGGAATCAGAAACTCGTATAAAAGCTCTGCTGTTATTTCAAATATGAACTTGCTGCTGGAGGCTTCTTTATAAAGAGGCCCAGAATGGGCAAACCCTGATCCTCTTGGTATTTATAGCTGCCTTCTAGTATGTGCACACATCGTCCTTGTGCTTTGAAACAGCTGGGACTGGCTCAAAACTGGGTCCCCGAGGTCAGGGTCTGAAACAAGAGACTGAGGAGGTTTAACTTGAGGCTGCCATGTTTGGAAAGTTGCAGCCTGAGCCAGCAAACTGGGAGGTTGTTGTAGAAATGTGGGAGAACTTTCCATCACAGGCATCCTTGGAGATTGCGCGTGGCTGTGGTTGAGCTGACTGCCACGATCAGTCACCTTCGGCATCTTTGCCCTGTGCTGGGGAGTTTGGAGACATCAAAAGGGCAGTTAGTGGAGTTGGCTCTTGGCAGACCCCAGGGCTGCGGTGTCCGTGGGTGGCAGGTTTTAGAAGGCCTCCATCCACCGCCCTTTGTGTGGTGGCCAGTACACAAAGCAGCCCACAGACCATGAAGCCTTTAAGAGCTGTTGTCACGTGGAGGAACGTGAGGGGGGTACGTATCCATCTGGCACGCTGTCCAGCACCCATGCAGTGATCGAGTGCTGGGTCCCTGCCTGGCCCCTCCAAAGGCTCCTGCTGCAGCTCCGTGTTTGTCACCTCTCCCCCATCCTGGCGGGGAGGTGACACCGTCTTGTAAGGCTGTATGAACACTGTGCAGCCCGGGGAGCACACGCCTCCGCGTGCTCTGCAGCGAACCTTCCCATTTTGAAGCAGGGCAGCAAGCGGTGCCTGTGCTTTGCTTTCCACTGGGGAGCGAAGAAGTGGCTTTTGTCAGGATGGGCATGTGTCTTCGTGGCCTGGTTCCTGCTGGAGCTGTCTCAGGGGAGGCCGTTGGAGGAGTCGATGGCAGAAGCAGCAGAGTACACTGGGAGCATTAGTGCACGCTGCAGATGGAGCAGGATTCTGCTGTTGCCACAGAAACAGCATCACACAGGATGCATAAACCAGCGTCCTCTGAAGAGACCTGAGGTACTCAGAGCCCTCAGCTGGAGGGCTGCGTCCATTGCGAGACAGCCTTCAGGCAGGGCCTGCCGGGAGTGTCCAGAGGTTGTAAGGGATGGCCGAGGGGCTTGGACTTCTCTTTTCTAGCAGAGGAAAAGCTAAGGGAAGAGTTACGGCTGTCTTTGTGCAGGTAAGGAGTTGTTGCAGGCAAGAAGAGGTGATCCGTTCCCCATGTCAGTAGGACAAAAAGGAGTGTTTTGTCAGGGGAGTTTCCTGAGGGAACTCTGCCTGCAGGGAGCACGTGGCTGCAAAGTGGCATGGAATCTCCGTGGAGATGTCTGGGGACAGCTTCGACTGACGTCTGCTCTGAACGGTGCTGTTTTGGAGTGGCTAGTTGGGCTAGCTGGGCTGTTAGCACCCTGGCCAGCCCTGCTGCCCGTGACTCTGCCTTTGCAGGAGGAATCTAACAGCTCTTCTTTCATCTGTTTATGCAGGTAGTTTTGGAGACAAGAATTATGAGTGGAGCTCAGAGGAGGAGGAGTCCGTGAGGAAGGCAGGACCAGTGCAAGTCCTCATCGTCAAAGATGACCATTCCTTTGAACTGGACGAAGCTGCGCTTAACCGCATCCTCCTCTCAGAGGCCGTCAGAGATAAAGAGGTTGTGGCTGTGTCCGTTGCTGGAGCTTTTAGAAAAGGAAAATCCTTCCTGATGGACTTCATGCTGCGGTACATGTACAACAAGGTATGGCTCCGGCTCAGGTAGATCTTCCCAAGGGTACGGTGCTGCTGCTCATTGCTGCCGTGTCCTGCCCAGGCACGAGCTGGACAGGACGCTGGCTTGGTGCTCTGGAATGCTCAACCCTCTCGTTAGCATGGGCTTCAAACCTTGTCCTGTCCAGGCGCGAGCTGGACAGGACGCTGGCTTGGTGCTCTGGAATGCTCAAGCCTCTCGTTAGCATGGGCTTCACAAAATAAAACAGAGCAGATCCTTCCGCAGCCTTGTGCAGAGACGTTCACATTTGCTGCCCTGTAGGAAACCTCCCCAATAGGGGCTGCCCCCTCCAGCACTGACGAAAAGTGTGCAACCACAGTGAGATGAGAACACCAGCAACTTCTTCTGTTCTACCTGCAGGAAGCAGTGGACTGGGTTGGAGATTACAATGAACCTCTGACTGGTTTCTCCTGGAGGGGAGGGTCGGAGCGGGAGACGACCGGCATTCAGATATGGAGCGAGGTTTTCCTGGTGGACAAGCCCGACGGGAAAAAGGTGTGTGCTTCTCTGTGGCTACTCAGCAAATCGTTCTCTTCCAGCTTTCCTAAGACTCTCCTGCCTTGTCTTAGGTGGCTCAAATGCCTGTGGCTGCTCTTTTCCTTTGTCCTCCACCAATTGTAAGCCTGGGACGGGAGCAGTGAGGTTCCCAGCACAATAACGCAGCCGGCGTTCACCCTCCCGCAGCCCTTTGGCGTTGGAGAGTGGTTTTGTGGGGATGTGGGTGCTGAACAGGTGCATCCAAGCTGACATGGAGCTTTGTGACTCTCAGGTTGCTGTGCTGCTGATGGACACGCAAGGCACCTTTGACAGCCAGTCCACCCTGCGGGATTCGGCCACTGTGTTTGCCCTTAGCACGATGATCAGCTCCATACAGGTAAGAAGGGGAATGTTTCCAGGAATCACTTCCTAAAAGGTGGTGACAAAACACCCAGTAGCTTGTCACCAGGGTAATGCAGCATCTCCCGAGTTCAGCCTTTGCTCTGGAAGGAGAGCAAAGAGGTGGGTGCTTTGTCCTGGTGGGTGCTGTCCTGGTACAGAGCTCAGCACTTCATGGAGAAGAAGGACCATTATTTGGATCCGACAGGCTTCCAGGCTGGGCCCTGGCAGTCCCTGGTGCTCTCATGCTGGAGAGCGTTTCGCTGCGCAAGGAGCAGCAGTGCCGTCTGTCCGATGCTGTGTGTCTGTCCAGCTGTACAGCCATGCTTGGGGCCTGTCTTGTACTGGCACCACGGGTCAGCCGGGGCTGTGGCCATGTCCCCATGGTAACGTAGGCTTTAACCTACGGTTAACACCACCCACGCGTTGGCTCAAAGGACGGGCCATTCCGGGTGCTCTAAAGTTGTTGTTTTAAATGCAGGTTTACAACTTGTCCCAGAACGTGCAGGAGGACGATCTGCAGCACTTGCAGGTAAGACCCTTCTCCCTTCTGCTGCACGGCACGGGGGTGCCTGGATCATGCTCCACACTTGCAAGCTGTGTTGCTCTGGAAAAGCGCAACATCCCAAGATGTTTTTTTGTTTCCCAGCTCTCCTTTTGGTTCCTGGGCAGGGAGGAACAGTGGCTTGGCTTGAAATCTGTCTTGCCCATGCTCTAGTAGCGTGGCTCCTGGGTGCCTGGGTCCTTTGGCAGAGCAGTCAGTGGGACACTTTACAGAAAGGAGTGTTCCTGTCTCGGGGCATGTGTCATCCTTGAGGCTGATCGCTTGTGGAGCTGGAGGGAGCCTGTGGCCATGCTTCATGCTGCAGTGGGCAGCTGGATGGCACAGAGAGGCTGGAAGAACCAAGGCTGTGTCACAAAAGTGACTGAGAGGGTAGGTGGTGACAGCCTTCAGTTGTGTCCAAGGCTGCTGCACCTTTTCTTATGCCCACAAGTGCACAGGACCAGTAGTCACAGGTGAAGCAGCCAGAGGGGGTTACGTTGACTTTCTGATTGTGAGGTTAAAGGAGCATCATCGAATAGAGTGCATGGGGCAGGTGCAGAGTACCCAGCACAGAGCATCACAGCGTGGAGCACCCGTCACAGGTCTCTGGGAGCAGTTCGGGTACAGCTCACGCTGCCCTGTGTGTCCTTCTGTGGGATTATATAGGGGTTCCTCAGGAAGCAGAGACCCATCAGAGGCCAGGGCTGACCTGCAGGGCTGGGGACATGCAGTGACAGGCAGCGAGGGGCTGAAGGGGCTGGCGACAGGGAGGGATCCAGGGTGATTAACCACGTATTGGCCGTACTGCTGCTGCTGCTGTGAGCATCTGTCCGCAGCCCCGTGGGTTGGGGCAGTAGAAGTGCTCATTTCTGGTGAGGAAGATCCTGCAGAACAGGATCTTGGCGTTGGTGGGAGAAGCTGAAAGAAACGGAGTTCTAAGCCTGGATATTGACATCTGGTACCGGCTCAATCCAGGTGACCCCTAAGGGTAGTTACTGCTGGAGACAAGCAGCTAATGGGATTTTTGTGGCACAGATGTCCTGCCCATTTCCTGGCCTTACCTCTCGCTTTCTCTTCTGTTTAGGTGACAGATTGATTGGTTAGGTAGGTTGTTCCAGAAGCTTAAGAAAAAGGAAAGAAAAGCAAAAGTCCAGCTGCAAAAATCTGCATTTGAAGGCTTCCCTATCATTTCAGTCAGTAAATATTTTTAACAATAAGACCTTTTTAACACTGAATTTACCCAGTTCAACACTGATCTTTCACTTTGGATTTTAAACCATTATTGTTTAAAATGTGTCGACCCATTTCTAGGCATCTGTGAAATACATTGTGGTGCCTTCAGTTAGAAGTTACAGTCCAGAGAGGCTGGAGAGCCTTCAAATCGTGCTGGTAGGCTGCTCTTACAGCCTTTGCACAGCGGGGGTTTGCAGGGAAAGTTCTTATTCCTGAACTCATTTCCGCTTCTTCCCAGAGTGTTTAAAGCGAGCTGGGCTCCAGCAGTCCCCTGTAGCACGTGAAGTTTCTGGCTGGTAAAAAAGCAACAGCAAGCAGCTGATTTGAGCCATTTTTCACAGATTTGGCAGGCAGGAACTCCAGGCTGAGATCTTTCACGTGAGGGCTCAGCGCGGTGATTGTCCGTTACAGCTCCGTGTGCCTCTCGGGTGTGAACCGAAAGCCCAGAGCCAGCCAGTTTCTGTCCAGCTCTGTTCCAGCTCTGCCAATGGTGCTGTTCACCCTGAGTCACCAGCCGTCCCTCGCCGTGCTGGCCCGCAGCCCCCTGTGTGTCTGTGCTGACTGACAAACTAACGGCCCCGCTGTTCTCTGCTTCTCCTTCCAGCTTTTCACCGAGTACGGCCGGCTGGCCATGGAGGAGACTTTCCTGAAACCTTTCCAGGTGAGTCGGAGGGCCTGGCCAGCACGTCCCCTCGGCCGGCGGTGGCTTGGGCCCCAGGCCGTTGGGTTCCACCACGGGGGG
>NW_010411585.1:5205-7432 GCF_000710305.1 Buceros rhinoceros silvestris | reverse complement strand
TGGGCCGGCGGTGGCTTGGCCCCGAGCCGGTTGGCTTCACCACGAGGTGTCACTGCAGTTTGCAGGACGGGAGGGGATGGGGATGCCTGGAGACTGGCTCAGCTGCGCGAAGGAAAGGCTTTGTGCTTACTTGCCCCCCAAGAGGCTCCCAAATGCACCCGGCGTCCCTCTCTGAGCCCCTGCCACCCCGGGAGCTCTGCCCTGACCTGCGGGGCGCGGAAAGCAGTCAGGTTTGGCAGCAGGTTTGTCACACCGGGAACTCTGCCCAGCCTTTGCGCTGAGGGGTTTGAACCTGCCTGCCTGGGGAATCCCTGCTCCTGGTGAAATGAAAGGCTGAGGATTAGCTCAGAGCTCTCCCCAGTGACAGCGGAGCAGTGGGAAGGCTCGGTTTAAGTGGGGTTTTAATTTCAAATAAGGGACATCTGTTCACCCTGCTGCTTCCCAACCTGTGAAAAGCTGGTGTTCGAAAAAAGGGAGAGCGTCGGGCACATGCCAGCTTGCTCTGGACACCAGAGCTGTGAGCTGCTCCAGGGATGGGAGGGTGGTTGGCTGGGACAGCCCCTTCCAGGAGGAAAGTGAGTATGAGTGAAAAGAGACAAAGTGGAAGGTGTGGAGGCAGAAGGAACCGTGACGTGGCTGTGGCAGCTCACCAGTGCTCCAGTCCTTTACCAGATCCAGTCATCATTTCTATGGCTTTTATTACACCTGCATGAAGCCCTTTGTGCCTGGGACGCTGGGAAGGAGCTTGAATGGGTTTTGAAGCTTTCAGGGCGCTCAGATACAAGCCAGGGAGTGGGGCTGAAGGGGGTGGAAGGAGCAATGCTGGGAGGTCCCCATGCTGCAGTGACACTGCAGGGCTCATAGCGTGATCGGGGTGGTAGAAACCACCTTCTGTGGGGCTGGGTGGCGGCTGGATGGGGTTTTGTGAGCTCCCCAGAGTGGAGCAGAGAGCAAAACCATGCTGTAAAAGTGCAGATAGTACTTGGGAATGGGTTACAGCTGTTTTACTTGTGCCCTCCAACATGAAAAGAGAGTTGCCGTCCTCACCAGCATCCTGGCAGGCCTAAGGGGTCTATAGGTGTCAGGAATAGGATGTAATTCCTGTTCTATAAATCCATATCCTGTTCCATAAACCCGCATTCCTGTGGTCAGGAATAGGAAGTAAAATTAAAGCTTAAAAATGACAACAAATGGCCAAACTGAGATTTTGGGGAGCTCTGAGGCTGTATCAGATGCTGGCCTGGGCAGGTGACTGGTAAACAGTGTGAAAGCTGCCAGCGGAAATGTATGATTTGTAGCAGCAAGAGCTATAAGAAAATAGTAACATAGCAGAGAGAAAAGCCAGACATTAAATAAATATTCCTGTCCCTTATTTAAAAACTATCAGGATAAGGGAGCCAAGTGTTTCAGAGAAAGTGCGATGCTTCCTGCTCCATCAGTAAAAGGAGGCTGGAAGGGGGAACTTTTAAGTGTGCTTAAGTCATTAGGACTGGATAACGGGCTCTGATTTTACCAAAGACCATAACTGCTGTCAAGTCGCAGGGTTTTGCGGATAGCAAGTCTTGTCAAACAATCCCATTATCAATTTTTAAAAGACCAAGCCTTCCCTAAGCCTTATCTCCCACTGATGCTGATTAAAAGCAAGTGAACGACATCGCAAGTCAGCATTGTCTGGTTTAATCCATTGTAAATGGATTAAAAACTCATTAACTGATAGATGACAGAGCACGCCAAACTCATTTTCGTAGGGGATCATCATCCTTCAGAAGTGGTTCCCGGGGGCTTCCCCCCAGGGCCCCTCTGATCCGCTGTCATCTTTGGTAATGATCTGGGGAGAACCATCAAAGGGTGCTAGCGCTGGTGGGGGTGCTACACCTGGGTGGAGGGATCCCGGTGCGAGCAGGTGAGGTGTGTCGCCCCGCACAGCGGGCTCCTTCCTGCCCCGCAGCGTTGTCCGGCCAGCCGGGCGGCGCGGCTGGGGAGCAGCAGGAGGGCAGCGGTCAGTCACTGCTTTGGCGGTGGGGAGCAGGAGGCAGCCTGCAGCTCCCTGCCTGCCCCCCCGCCTGGGCAACCAGGAGCTCGCTCTTAATGAGCCAGCGATTTAATGGGCGGCTTCACGAGAGGTGCGGGGGCTCCTCTGGGGGCTGCAGGCTGGAAACCGAGGCAGCTCGCTTTGCAGAAGAGAGGCTACAACTTGAGTTTCTTGGGGGGGGGTCCAGGCCTGGAC
>NW_010411585.1:2529-5134 GCF_000710305.1 Buceros rhinoceros silvestris | reverse complement strand
GAGGCTACAGCTTGAGTTTCTTGGG
Organism: Buceros rhinoceros silvestris; assembly: GCF_000710305.1. Taxonomy (NCBI): domain Eukaryota; kingdom Metazoa; phylum Chordata; class Aves; order Bucerotiformes; family Bucerotidae; genus Buceros; species Buceros rhinoceros. The sequence continues at coordinate 5,109 of NW_010411585.1, read as the reverse complement.
TGGGGTTCCAGGCCTGTAAGTCGAACAAGCTGAACCTCTTTTGTCCTTCAAACACACAAATCAGCGAGGGAGGCTTTGGAAAACGGCTCCTACGGGAAACTGCAGCCAAGCAGGGCGTGCAGAGAACTCGGCAGCGAGGCAGGGGCATTGATCCTGCTGGAGGAGAAGTGACACTTGGCAGGGGAACATGAACGTTTCCCTTCGGCTCCCTCCTCTCCGCGCTGTGGACGAACTTACACCGAAGCGTAGCCGCCTCTGCTGCCCCGCGAGCCCTCGCCAGACACTGCTCCTGGCCGCGGTGCCTTCGCAAAGGCCTGGTAAAGACAGCCCGTCTGGAACAGTTTTACTTAGCGAAAAGAAAATAATTCCCGAGTCAAACAGTGCATAACGTGTTTGTGGAAAAGTCCTGAACATGGCCGCAGTTCCGAAGCGGTTTACGGCCTTACAAAGAACAGCGTGTCCTGACCCAGCTCACTGGGTGCAGTCGCTGCGGCTTGTTCCTGCAGTTGGGAATGGCCCGCTCACTCTCCTTGCTCTTTTTTTAACCTTTCCTGATGTTTAATGGAAGAGAAAGAGGGAGGGGAAGTGCTTTCCCTCTCTGCACTGAATCTGTGTTCTAAACATAGACAATTTTTAGGGAAATTCCAATGAAATGGATTCCTCTTGCTGACCTGCGTGTTCATGGGCGTGAGAGGAACCCTGGCATAGGGCTTGCCCCTCCAAACCGTGTAGCTGTTACGCGGGACCTCGGTCCCTCGCACAGACGAGACACTGGAGACAGGATTTCTTCTGGAAACTGTTTGGGTTTTTTTAAAGATTAAGAGTTGACCGTCCTGGTATTTATTTATTTATTGCATAGGAGCTTTGAATGCCTCAATAAAGATTACAAAAGCCAGTGATTTCTGATTCACCCTCCTTATCCTGCATCTGCTTCTCATTAAAAGTCTGTCTGGAAGGCGGCCCAGTGAAAAATGCTGAAGAAATAAGCCTGTAAAATTCCCATAGGATGGAACTAAATGTGGCTGGAATCAGGGAGCTCGTTGCCTTTTGTCCTGGTTAGCAAAGATCTCACTCGTGTTGTGCAGTTTAAATGGCTGACGCTATTCTTCAAGCTGGGGACTCACAGCAGCACCCAGCAAACCCATGCAGCAGCCGTGGCTTTGCTGCCCGCTTCCCCTTGTAGGACAAGGCCACACGTGCAGCGAGTCCGCACGGTCTCAGCACCACGCCGGGGCGACCCTACACAGCGCGCTATTTCCACCAGTAAAGGCATGAGATGCTGCTGGAGCTGGGCAGAGACCCAGGCCAGGTCTCGTGGTGGCATGAAGCTGGGGGTGAGGGTGCTGGGGGGGTTCTGCCACTGCAGTGGTCTCTGGTACGTGCTGCAAGTGGTGTTGGCAGGGAGGGAGGCCCTGAAATCCCCCGTTTGATGCCGTACAGGAGGGTCGGGTGTCTCCTGCTGCCAGGCCTGGTCCTATGGTTAGCAGAAAACAACAGAGCAACACCCTGCCAGGGAAGAGGAGTTTTTCTGAGCTGGGAACGTTGACCCAGCGGGTGCTGAGTGGCTCTGACCCTGCTATGTTTCTGTTTCCTTTTCCAGTCCCTTATATTCCTTGTTCGAGACTGGAGCTTCCCGTATGAATTTTCCTATGGATCCGACGGTGGCGCAAGATTCCTGGAGAAGCGGCTGAAGGTGCGTTCTTCCTGCTCTGGGTTTGTTTAATGAGCGCTGGGGGTGCGCTGGTGTGCCACGGAGAGGGAAGAGGCAAATCTGGCTTGTGACCCACCACCTGCACAGGGCACGAGGGCAAGACCTTGATTCGGGGGATAACGGTGCTGGAGAGCGTAATCCCGGGCAGGGGGCAGGGAGTGGGGGTGCAGAGCACCGGCACCAGTGAGGGTTCAGCTGGGTGGCCGCAGCGCTGGCTGCTGGATGTGAACTTAGCGTGCAGAGGTGCTGGTTACGGTCACACTTACCCTGAAAATCACAGGAGAGGCATTGGAGGAGGCTGAATTTCCTTGCCACGTTCAGCAGAGGGCTGAGGCCACCCGTGCGAGGCGTCTGCTCAAGCCCAGGCTCCCTGGAGCTCTTGCTGGGAGCAGCTGGGAGAGGTGTGAGAGAGGGGAGTCAGCAGATTCCCTAGGGACAGGGACGGTGTTTGCAATGGGTGGTTGTACAGTAAAGCTACGGGCGAGGGCTCCGCTGGGATTCATCAGGAAACGCACGGTTGATTTGCTGGTGGAGAGACCTAATTACATGCGAGACAAGAAAGGCCCGAGTGGGAAATCCCAAACGGTTTTGTATTCCAGTCATACACGGACATGCACATTTTCCAGACCATAATAACATGCCACAGGGCATGTGGTCGGAGATACGCCGGTTCCTTGGTGGCTGGAAGAGCCTTGTCTTTGTCCTCGAGCAGCACATCCCCACAGCTACAGTGCGGAGTACCCTGTGCTCCTGGTCCAGCCTTACCAGTGTCCCCATCAGAGGGAAACCCCCCGACCCCAAACTGGTCTCTTGCAGGTCTCAGGAAATCAGCACGAAGAGCTGCAGAACGTCAGGAAGCACATCCATTC
>NW_010411585.1:810-2450 GCF_000710305.1 Buceros rhinoceros silvestris | reverse complement strand
ATTCCTGCTTCACCAAAATCTCCTGCTTCCTCTTACCTCACCCGGGCCTGAAGGTTGCCACCAACCCGAATTTTGATGGAAAACTGAAAGGTATGAAGCCACGGGTCTGGGTTTTGAGCAGATACCTTCAATGTCCTGGTAGACTGGTCCTGCTGGTTCCTGAAACCTCTGGAAGTACTTTTCATGGAAAAAGCTTCTGGGAGAGGAGTTGGATCCTCCTCCCAACGATGTACCCGCGCTCGGCTCACTCTTCTGAGTCCGGCAGCTGCCTGTTCATTGCCAGGTGTTTTTAACTCGGGACAGAGGTGGAGACCAAGGTGCTGTGGGAGGCTGAAAAGGTCCCATTGCTGCTGGCATTAAGCACTGTCAGGAGAGATGGCTGATAGGCAGCTGGGGAAGGACGGGGCTGGGATGGGAAGTTCCCTGACGTGTTGTTAAGCCTGCAGTTAATCCTGCTTTTACTGCCTTAACTCCTTGTAGCTTTCCAAGGAGAAGTTAATCTTCCTGACTTACCTGGTCAGGGCAGGCTTAGTTCAACAGGTAAAAGAAATCGGAGGGAGGAAGAAAAGCTGTGGTAAGGTTCTTCACCCTGAGAGGAGCCACGTGCTGTGGGTTTGGAGTAGTTGGTTGTGGGTAAACCAGCTACTTACCAGCATCGCTAGTTCCAGCTGCTCGCAATCTTTGTGATAAAGAGGCCCGTTAGTCACTTAAAAATGATCAGCAGACAGAAGGAAGTTACTTTTCCTCTGGTTTTGTCTGGCTGGTGATCAGACTGGTTCCTCCGGTCAAGCTCCGCACTAGCCAGTGGGCAGGAGGGTGGAAACTGAGCTGATCTCGGTGAGTTCCCCCTTCACTTCAGGTGCTGAGTAGTAGCGAGCGGGTGGTGTGGGCACAACTGACACGGGAGTGGTCAGCAGCTTCTTGACCCCATTTTCCTTGTTCCTTTTTGTGCTGTGATGGAGGAAATGTGGGGAAACCTCCCCTCTCTTCCCTTCCGCGTGGCTGGATGTTGTGCTGGTTTTCTGTCCGCAGCCTGGTACAGTTTAATTTAAATGGCACAGAGGGGTGTCAGACACTCTGAAGCCATGAGAATGACTTAGGAGCTGAATCTGTTGAAGGGACACGAGCAGTGCCCTGTGCCAGCTCTGTGCTTTGGCAAAGGGGAGCAGAGGTTGTGCCTGTTCCTGGGGCCTGCCCCAAGGGGTGTCTGCTGGCGCGCTGTCAATGCACGGGGTCTTCTGTATCTTCTCTCCACTCATTAAGGAGCAATTAAGGGAGGCTGAATCGTTTCTGAGTCCTCACATCACTAAATTACAGGGTGCCTGAGTTTGTGTCCTGGCCTGGGGCTCCCGCTCTCGTTTCACGTGAGTGCACACTGAAGCGCAACTCCGACCAGGGGCTGGGGCTGACGACCTCGGGTTTTGTTTCCAGAAATAGACGATGAGTTCATCAAGAACCTGAAGATTTTGATCCCTTGGCTTCTTAGTCCTGAGAGCCTGGATGTGAAGGAGATCAATGGAAACCATATCACCTGTCGGGGCCTGGTGGAGTATTTTAAGGTATTGGCTTATTTGAGGGAAATTTGGCTTGTAAATCTGTGGCAGGGGTGCAGTGGGGCTGTGGTTAACGGGGGAGGGAGC
>NW_010411585.1:0-732 GCF_000710305.1 Buceros rhinoceros silvestris | reverse complement strand
TGTAAATCGGGGGCAGGCTTGCAGTGTAGCTGTGATTAACGGGGAAGGCAGCCCGGAGAACTGCCGACCGGAGGCAGGCAGGCAGGCAGGCTGGCCGAGGGCTGTATTCCTGTTGCCTTTGGAAAAAGCCTATTTTTGTTGTCGTGGCTACTGGGACGTTTTAATGCAGACATCAGTGAGTGAGTCTCACCACCTGCTCTCCAGGGCTGCCTGGCTGGTTCCTCCTGCACTGAAGGATGGAGGTAGCTGCAAATCTGATGGCAGACATACTTAACTGGCTGACCTCGAGCCATGTTACGTAGTGTTTTCTGACAGAGCATCCCCTGCCAAAGCCATCTTGTGCCAGGACCGCCCCCCTCAGAGCTTCTAACATCCAGTTAAAGCTGTGACTGGCACTGGGCGGGGGTGTTTGTGTGTTACCCCCGTGTGCTGCCTTCAGTGTGATTCCATTTTCTGTGTGCTGTTTTGCAGGCATATATAAAGATCTACCAGGGGGAAGAACTGCCGCACCCAAAGTCAATGCTGCAGGTACGTGAGTGTGAGCGGTGGGAGTTCTTGCACCGTAACTGCCACCGATGTCCAGTTAGTGCTCAGAGGTGTCCAGCTAGTGCAGCACATCGGCTCCTCTGTGATTTTATTTCTAATGCTGTAGAGTCACAACCCCAGAAACCACCCTTTTGGACCTGGGGGTGTTGGTGAGGAGCTGGAGAGGAGCCAGCAGTGTGCCCAGGG
>NW_010411584.1:1153-1494 GCF_000710305.1 Buceros rhinoceros silvestris | reverse complement strand
GCCGCCAGCCTCGCTGTTCGCTCACCCACCTGGAGCTGTGGAGGCATAAAAGCTTCAAACAAGTGCAAAAATATTTCCCTGAAACCTTTTTTATTTAATCTTTCCTATTCATCCCAGTGTTTTACATACACGCACTTTATACACAGTGTGCACACACGCGTGTATCGCCACTGAGAAACGTTTCCCCTCTTCTCCCGCGGCTCGGAGGAGTTAATCCGTACAGACACAACAGAAGCTGTTGTGACGGTAAAGTTGAGCAACTCTACACCGTCGCATTAGCAGAGGCTGGGACGGGATGCTGGGAGCTGCTCCCGCACTTTTCACTCAGGCAGATAATTCCC
>NW_010411584.1:492-959 GCF_000710305.1 Buceros rhinoceros silvestris | reverse complement strand
TCGGCATTCACTCACAGCTAGAAGAAAGCCACCGCTTTAATTAACTAGGTAATTTCCACTCCAGCTCCTCACCGGATAATCAACTTTTATGGTCTCTCGAAGGCTATTTTCCAGCTGTTGCGGACCGGGTGCCCAGCCTTGCGCACTCCGGACGGTCGAGGCTGCGGGGTCGGTTGAGGCGAGTGTGCGTGTGTGTGTGCCTGCTCTCTCCGGTAGGACCGGGGAACTCTGTCCCTTCCCCGTCCTCTCCGGCCAGGCTGAGACGGCCCGAGGCTTTCCGGCAAGCCGGGGCTGCGGGGGCTTCGTCGGCCCTGTTGTGGGGATTGTACCCCGGGGGAATGGTCGAGGACAACGTTCCCCTGCATAAGAGTGGGTGAATAGGAATGGGGTTGGGCTCGGCCGGGTTTTGGGGCTGTTTGGCTCCTCCCGATAAGGATGCGCATTTCCCAGGGGTGCTGCTTCACCCC
>NW_010411584.1:0-317 GCF_000710305.1 Buceros rhinoceros silvestris | reverse complement strand
ACATGGCCCGGGCACGCTGGGGGTGTTCACACGCCCATCATTTTCTTGGTGTTTCCAGGATTACAAAACCAAACAAAACCACACCCCAAAACCTGACAATAAACAACAATTGCTATTCTCAGCGGGGGCTTCCCTGAAAAGAGAAAAAGCAGTGCGGTACGCTGGGGTCAGGACTCGGGCTGGATGCAGAGCGGACAGGGACGATGCTCATCCTCGCCTGTCTTTGCTCTGAGGGGAAGTTCTTTGGAGATGACAAACAGTCCTGACTCCCGTCCTGCCCCGGCGCTTCCATCTCTCCCCGTCCTCTGCTGTTCGGA
>NW_010411583.1:11191-11671 GCF_000710305.1 Buceros rhinoceros silvestris | reverse complement strand
CTGGAATGGAGGAAGGAGATTGAACTGCTTTCTGATGTAGCCTACTTCGTCCTGACCACTTTGTCAGGTAATGTTTAACAGATCTCCTAGCAGGGTGAAAAACGAGCTGTCCGTTCTGGGTGGCTGCTGATGGTTGGTGACCACCAGCTGGAGCGAGGCTGTTTGACAGTGGTTTCCTTCAGCGTGGGGTTTTTGTTTGGTTTTCCTATAAATGCTTTCTATTAAATATGAAACTACTAAATTGTCAGAAGCTTGAGTTCAAATGCAGCAGTTTATGAGTCCAAGTATATGTTCTTTTAAAAGCTAAAGTTCTTTTCAAAAAAGGGAGACATGACTATGAAAAAGTATCCCTGCTTTATGCCTGAAACCATTGCGGGTCTGATGCTGCGGATGCTGATGTAAACCTAGCGCTCGCCTCATTCAATACAAAAAAAGATGCACCTCAAAACCTAATGACCCGATGACCTGAGCAGCCTGCTG
>NW_010411583.1:8363-11088 GCF_000710305.1 Buceros rhinoceros silvestris | reverse complement strand
GAGGATTACACTGACCTGCCATCTTACCCTGCCTGTTTTCTCTTGCACACTTTGTTTAGGTTACCAGACTCTGGGTGAGGAGTATGTTAACATTGTCCAAGTTGACTCAACCCAGAAAAGGGTACCTTCTCTTCTTCGACGGGCCATCTTCATTTCACTTCATACCATAGTACCCTACTGCTTAGAAAAGGGGTTGCTACATCTGGAACGTGAGTTGCAGACAGAAGCTGATGAGTCCAGAACCTCGCAGAGCAGCCCAGCACTGGGTTTGTCCAGTAGGACATTAATTCGAAACTGGATACAGAAACAAGTTGGGGAGCTTACAGAACAGCAGAAGAAGAGGGTCTTACAAAGCGTGCGTGGTCTAAAACAGTGCCTGCCTTTGCTCCATCGACTGCATCTGGCAGTGTTCTACATAAGTGGCACTTTCTATCACCTGTCTAAAAGAATTGCAGGAATCAGATATGTAAGTGGATGTCTCTCTTGTCTGAATATGGTGTTCACTGCAGTGTTTTGGCCTCTTTTGGGATGCCACATGTGTAAAAGGGATATAGAATTCTGTAGCTGATTATAATAGGAGCAGAGCAGAGAGAGGGAAAAAATTTTAATACTATATAGAGGTGCTATGACTCCCTGCAGTCAAAAGGTGGCTAAAAAAAAGCAAACACACTGTCAGAAGTTATTACCCTGTGTAACTCCAGAACACTATCTAGTCCAGTCTGCCTTCTCCAAATACACAAAAAGAAAGAAGTGGCTTAATAAATCCATGGGAAATACTTAAATACAGTTTTGAACACAAATCAGTACACATTTAGATTGCATTTTTCTATATGAAGAGTTCAATTTCACATGGTCTTTTCAATAAGTAACTTTTTAAAAACCATCAGTCGCTGGCCCAGAAAGGTTGTAGACACTAGACTTCTTAACAATTCCCAGCATCAATGTGGAAAAGAGGTGTCTGTTTGCTCAGAGCTACACAACAAATCCAAACTGATGAAAGCAGCAGTTTTGATGGACAGACAACTGATCCCTGCACAAACAGCAGTTACACATAGCCCAACTGAACGACATGTTCTTGTGAGACAGCAGGCTGATAAGTCCTAGATATATATCATAGAATAATGGGTTGGTAAGTCCTACAAATTCTTTGGACAGAAATGAGAATCTCAATATTGGGGGTGGGGGGGCGGCACAGTTGCATAAACTGCAGTAACGAAACATCTCTTTCTGTGAATTATGTAGCTGCATTTTGGAGGGCTGCAAGAAGAAGACCAGAGCATTCGATCAAGTTACAAGTTTCTTGGAATGATTTCACTCTTCCATCTTCTCCTAACAATTGGTATTCAGCTGTACAGCTTCAAACAGAAGCAGAGAGCAAGGCAGGAATGGAAACTGCACCGCAACCTTGCTCATCAGAAGTACGATGGGTTTTACTTACTAGGAAAGAGGTAGAAGCAATAGAGGGAAATGTAATAGCTTTCATGAACAGGGAGAACACTGGAGTGGCATTTAAGTTAGGACCTGATGTAATGTTTGATGCTTACTGCTCTAAGCATCTCTTAGATTTCATGCTTTGATTTCATGTTCTTGAGATCTCCACAAAAAGGGGTTAATACTTGAAGATAGGGATTACTTTAGGATTGTGTTATCAAATATTTCTTACAAGCAGGCTAAATAAAAATAAGTAATTTATAACTATGTTAACTAGAAATATGACCAAGGATAAAACGACTGGGCGCCACTCCCGCTGCACTTTGTGTTTGGAGGAACGGAGACATGCAACAGCCACCCCTTGTGGTCACCTGTTCTGCTGGGAATGCATCACCGAGTGGTGTAACACCAGAGTAAGTACAGAAGGACAAGCAGAGGCCAGAAAGGGTAAACATGGTGAAATTTCTACTTAAAAATACTTGTCAGTCTGTCTCTTGAAATAATACCCCTTCTCTAAGGCATCCCAAATCCCTCCTGAGAATTCACCAGGACCTGTATGTTTTGTTAGAATACAGTGACTGTGATTATACAGATAAGGTAAATAAGGTGAGCAGTTTTCTGTCCCAGCCACTGAAATGCAGTTGGACTACTGTGGAAGTCAGACTTCAAGGTACCTCCTTTATCTACAGACCTAGACTATAATTCTGATAGTGGCAACTGTCATCTGGCTGCAGGTAAGGAGTGGTAATCTTTGTAATTACTCAGATCAAGGTTGCAAAAATAGATGCTCTTTGTATTGGGTAGTCAGATTCATTTCAGAATTGTGCGTCTAACACAAACCGTACTCCCCACCCCGCCAGTTAGAAATTTTCAGCTTATCAGCTGTTTGTTTCTGAAAGCAAAATGTAATGGAGGCAGCAAATGTTTAGGAAGCTTCAGCTGGATGTGCAAGTCCACTGCACAGCGATCCAGAACCAACGGCTCCTGGGGCTCCCTTCACAACCAGGACTCACTGGGCTGGGAATGAGTGTAACGGAAGTAGGTCCTTTAACTTCAAACACAGCAATTCAGTGCGTCTATCTAATTTCTTGTCTGTTTGTAGACAGAATGTCCATTGTGCAGAGAGAAGTTCCATCCTCAGAAACTGATCTACCTACGTCACTATCAACTGTAAAGGGAAAATCTCTTCTGTTTCAGGACAAGAGCCTCAGAAATCCTCCCCTTTATGGTCATACAGCTTGAGTTAGTCCAAGAAAAAAACTACTATAAAAATGGTAACTGCCTGTGAAAGGCA
>NW_010411583.1:0-8213 GCF_000710305.1 Buceros rhinoceros silvestris | reverse complement strand
GCTTTACAGAATAAATCTACTTCTGCCTCTCCCAGTCTGTTCTAACACTGTTCTTGACCATATCTCTTGACATTTTTTAAAAATATCTCTCTCCGAAATGTGCTTTAGTTTTCTTCACTTTGGACAAAAAACAATTGACATTAGATTCTCATTCTCATCCTTCACCTAAAACTGTGGAGGCAACAGTGAAAGAAAAAGGTCGGTATGATGAATCAAAACGCGGTTACCTAAGGCAATCGCTGCCGGATCACCTTACTAAGGAAGAGTAAGGAAAAACATTTACTGGCACATAAAAACGATGACTGGCAGTATCTGTGAAGTTGTCAAGGCAAGTTTTTCATGCTTCAGTAAGGGCAATTTATTTTTAGCTCTTTTAAGTGATAAAAATAGAGCAAAGTTTAATAAAATGCCATCAAACTTCTCTGGCCATTGCATGCTCTGTCAGCGAGGGAACTACACCATTGTCCCAACATCATCTACAACCCATACTTGAAAACCGTTAATGGCACTGAACAGAGAGCATCTACCTACGCCAACCTAAGAATGAGAAGGCATTAATCTCAAACTGCCACTAAAGTTCAAAATTTAGTGGAGGTAACAACGTTTAATTTGCAATGGATGTCATTAACACTCTTGTTTAGTACGAGTCATCCCAGTTACTATTTCTGATATTAATAAACATAATAAACATATTTTTCTCCCAGACTTCCCATATTACTCAAACTCCAGCAAACCTGAAGACAGTTTCTCCAAGTCAAGCCTTTCAGATTTTTAGGCAATGAACTGCAAGCATCCATCACTGCTGCTTTATAAGGCCCTTTCTGGATACCGTGTTTCTATCATTTTAACTTTTGACAATTCTAGTTTCCACTCTGCTAACAAAACAAACACATGCAAACAAACAAAAACCGAGGGGTCAACATGAACTAAAACTACCTGTCACTTGCCCAGGATTACTGAAGGCTGAACTCCAGAGCTCCACAACAGCTTCATTTCACAAAAGCAGATGAGTAGGTTCCTACATAAATTTTCCAATTAGATGTCTGTTGAAGTTGCCTCTATTCTCCATCCAGAATCTTCAAAGAACTAATCTTTTCCTACTTCCTGCAAGTGAATGCTCCCTGAAGAGGTGAAAAAGGCATTGCCTGAAGACAAACTGAGGGTAACCGTTATTGAAAAGAGCCATAAATACTGTTAGATCCATACATGTATATAAAGATAGAGAACAAGCAAAGGGGGACACTGTCTTTTAATAAATTCTGGAATTAAAAAGTCACTTAATAAAACTGCAGTTGTATCACATGAAAAAGTTTACATGCAGGTAATTTTCTCTGATTCTTCTTTTCCCATAGAAAATGAAAAGCTGTGTTAAAACCCACACCATTTGTCTTGCTGTGGCCAGTCTGGGTGTATTCTGAAGGGGCTTGCATGAAGTCAGCTCCAATTAATCAAGAAACCCTTAAGTATGAAAGAAACTCCAACTAATAACCATTAAAATATATATTTTTATAATTCCAGGTCCTCAAAGGACATTGTGATAGAGTTTGAACAAAGGTTTGAGTCATCATGAAAAAGCCCAATTTTAGCATCTTCTAGGAGATGTAATGGTGAAACTGGCATTAAAACCCAACACAAATGAGTTGCTTCAGAAGCTCTATGAGCACTTTTTCCCTACTGCAAACCCCGTAATTTAATAGACTTCTTATTCCTATCTACAGTTGTTTGGTTATAAGTCAGTAATATGATGCATTTAGGAAACTGGCTTAAGTTCTGCACCTATTTAGGGCTACTGAATTTTGCTATGAAAACAGCACACGGCCATGAAGCAGAAAACAGCATCACGTGTGCCACCTTAATGTTCCTCCACGTATGTGCACAGCACTTCTGGGTGAGACTGAGCAGGAGAACTATGTAGGAATGTCCAGCTCTAAGCCATTAATCTCTGCAGTGTAATGGATCTTAAAAGAAATACATTATCCCAAATCCACGGGATTACCTAAACTTTCTCCAGCTTCTTACAAAAGATAATAAACTCAATGCAATTTGGTTAGAATGCCAGTTTCTCTTGAAGAAACTGATATTTCAGATAAAAATAGCAAGATCCTCTTAAAATGAAAATTCAAATGCTCTGTCACCACTCTTAATCATTTTTTTATGAAGAAAAAAGGCATTGTTACAATGGCTCAAAATCGTTCCTTTCGTTAGACGTAGAACTGGTCAACGGGTTGACTGCATCTCCTAGCTAGCAAAGGTCTTTCCCACATCTTCTTTCCCTTTGTATTTCCTCTTGCCGTGTGTGAAGGGTATATATCTGTACTTTATCATGTGCTGTAAAGAGAAAAGACCGATTTTTAAGGAAAAAAACTTACATAATATTTACAGAAATATTATATAATACACCTTGCAATTTACAATGTCCTCTAGAAAGACAATTCTTCAGAATTGTAGAGGTCGTGAAATAGCTAATCATACACTAGTTTACATCTAAATAAGTTATGAGCCGAATCCTACAAATCTCCAATTTGGGTATACCCAACAATTTACGCAGCACAGTGAAGACTACTGATGGGGGGTCACAGGAAACTGGAGAGAGCGCGGGGGTATTACTAATTCTTTACTGCCTTGTCACCTTTAATTTACAACTTTAAATAACTCCATATCCAAAATTCTGAAGGTCTGAGGAACCAGTTGGTTGTCTTTTTATAATACCCACAAACCATAAGTAAGTTGTTAAAAATCACAGAATCGGTTAGGTTGGAAAAGAGCTTTAAGATCAAGTCCAGCCATTAACCCAGCACTGCCAAGATGGCCTGAATGACTTGCCTATGTTCTTCTTCCCCTTCTCTCCATCTGCCTTCTCACTCCAGAATGTCCCTTTTCAGCGATCCTATAAGACCTCTTCATTAAGAAGAGCCACAGTTAACTGAAGAACGGAACTGGCTGAGAAATAAGACTCATCCTGCATAAAACCCAGATGCTGAACTCTAAGATCAAAACCTTATGAAACCAAGCATAAAATTTTGAACTGTAGTGTATGAAGACTTCTTCTACCACAGATTTTTATTTTTCATTGTCAATATTTGCTCAACGTTACAAATACGCAACACTCAGTTGTTCAAGTTCCTCTAGTAAAGCAAGTGCTTAACTGGATGTTCCACAGAGTGGAACAGTGCTGTAAGGTCTGACACCACAAATGCTACTGGCTCTTCTTGGCAACTTACCTTGATTTGCCTCTTCATGGTGATACAAAAGAGCATAATGAAGTACATCACAAGGATTGGCCAAAAAACAGGAACGTTGAAAGCCTCAAAGAACGTACATGCCATAGCAACCAGGATTCCTTTAGTGGCGGAGTGCCTTAAAAATAATATTAACAATTAATCCTTCAACCCCGGCTACCACTAATGTGATGCAGGTATTTATATTTTTCAGAAACAGAACACGGGCAGACAGATCCACTCACCAAAATTTAAACTCTGGGAGCCTTCTAATGAAAGGCCGAAATTCTTCGTTTTGCCTTGTAGGTAAGGAAGGACCATCATCTGAAAAAACGGGAAAAAACCCCAAACCACAAACCCCCTCACATTTATTTTCCACATATTTGGACTTCAGAATTTTTTTTGCTTCTTATCTTTAGGGGCAAAAAAAAAAGAAAAACTTCGCCGTTCCACATAGACTCCAGTTACAGTGGCTGTTTTAATATAACTTAACACTGATTTCCCAAAAGAAAACAGATAACAGAAATAAAGGCAAGGTCATTTGAACTACTATGGGGAGAAGTCAAGTCATGTAACCCTTCTATCAGAACACACAAAACTAATAAAGGAAAAATAAAAGGCACATTTTATAGCAACTCTTGATGTCAAGATGTATAGATTTTTTTTCAAGTCTAAAAATACAATGTCATGCTAAAATTGCCCATTTTTACACTACCGTATCAGACAAAAGGAGCTGCAAGCTTGATTAAGTGCAGAAGTATCACAAAACGAACTACTCCTCATACCTGAATCTTCCATTAAGGAGGGGTCTACCTTTGGCGACAAGAAAGCTATGAAGAGATTTAGGTGGTAGATTCCCAAGGCATATGTCACAATGTACCAACCCTGAAGCGGGGGAAAAAAAGATAAGATTAACGTCTTCCTGCAAACAATTCTCATACAGTGTTTTTTCAACTAGATTAAACAACCTGGGTTTCTGCTTCCTTAAGAGGTGCTTTTCTACCTCACATTAACATGGAAAGCTTTTGGGATTTGTTAAAATAATACTAAAAATTCTCACTGTATAAAATAACCAATCTGAAATCATTGAAAAAAAGCTGAAATCACCTTTATGAATCTATTTCTTTTATCTGTGTCCTGACAAATAACATACCTGTTTTCATTAAAAGCTACCTAAATACTGACAAAACTTACTGCAATACAAGTGCATGAGATAAAAAAAATTTAAATCTTTTCACCTTCTTAAGCTATGTGTTTTCTGAGGCGAACCACTGTAAATGTAACATATCAATCAAAACAAGCCTTCAAACACAAGAGCAGTGCAATCCCTCAGGTACTGGCGGATTTACTATGAAAGCTGTTCTCAGGCATCTGGGCTCTGTATTCAAGATGTAAAACCAGTAAACTGCCCAAAACCGTAAGCCAAAACAGAGGACAGTGATGATATCTACAAGTACTTGGCAATAAATCCAGCTTTCTTACCTGCAGTAAATAAACTCTAATCATGTAGATAAAACTGAGACCCAAAGTTACAATCCATCGCACTGCAGTGTATGGAGTAGATTTGTCTAACCAGGATTGGTAGATCTAGGAAGAGATAGAAAGTGAAATGTTTGTATTCTTTATTAAAGATAAACTGAATTAAATGTAAATACTTACAGGCATTTGAGAAGTTCTATATTTTTACAAAAGAAAAAAATTCCTCATGCTTGGGACATCGTAAAGCCATTTAAATTTTCAATATTTTATGTGAGTTTACTTTCCACATGATGCATCTGACATGAAATCTGAAGTCACTCCTCATTTTTGACAACATAAATATTCTAACACACAGATTAATGGAATAGTTAACGTGTGTATTTGTGACATTGCACAGTGAAAATTTGTTATCTATTTTTAAAAGGCTTCAGAAGAAATCTTTTGTACAGATTTTAGTATTTCAACAACTCATCCCAAAACTAATGAGTTTGAGAAGCTGCACTAAGACTTGTTTCTAATGGAGTCAGAAAAATCCTACAGAAAACCAACCTGTCCGAGTCTGGAGAAAAACCTATAGACCACAGAAGGCTTTCCATGCACAGACTCACCAACACTGTCCCCTTCTGACATGGTTGCTGTGGAAACAGAACATGACACAAAGGTAACATTCAACACAAATTCTAAGCTCAGTGAAGCTTTACAGAACATCATCTGAACCAGCACTTACACGCGATACTCTTCTGGGCTGCCCTGTTTGAAACAAATTATTGTTAATGATGTATTCTTACAGAGAGGACATTTATTCCAAAATAAATGGTCAAGAAAAGCAAAGAACACGGTATTTTACAAAGGCAAGGCAGGTACCAGTCCATATGGGGGGGGGAACAAGAAGTCCTTACAGGAATAAGCTTTGTTAGACACCGTCACCTTGGTAAGGCGGGAGCTGAGCTATAACATCTAAGCGTTGAGATAGGAACTGCAGCACCAACTCCTGTCACCTCAGTTTCTGAAGACAAAGAACAAAACCAAAATCAATATTCTTTAAAAAGCTGCTTAGGATTCTTTAAATACTGAGTAACCATTTAGTGAAGAAGTTTAAGTTCAGGCCGCTGCACCCTAGTGGTTACAGACAAAAACTCTACCACAAGTACCTGAACCAAGACTGCTAGAATTATTCCACGAGTTTATCTGTCTCCTGAACATGAAGAGCTTAGCAGACACGGGGCAGCTTTATGCATGAGCAAAACTGCAGAAGGGCCAGGATTCTGAGCTCAGGTAAAAAAAAATTAACAAAGGGGAATTATTTATTAGTACCCACTTCTGCTACCAATTTAAGATCTTTATTTTTCTTTTCAAATAAGCTCAACCAAGTTCTACAATTCACTTCAACATATAAAACAAACAAAATAAAGTGGATTCTACACAGACACATTTCTGCCACATCACCAAAAGCAACCCCTGACATTACTTCCTGGACTCCATCTGGGGGTGGGACTACCTAACTCGAGGATAGGGGGAGTACTTTCACCCTGTATTGATATCTTGAGAGCCTCAGATGATAATCTATCTATATGAAACATTACAAAATCAGGGAAATGTAAATTATCTTAGATGCTGCAATATAGTGACTGCTGCAAAAAATCATTCAACACCAACGGCAATCTAGGGAGACAGAGAACCTTAATGTTGTATGTTTCTCCTGTAAACATCTGGAAATGACATCCTACAGAATAATTAGTAAGTGGAAAAATGGAGTCCTGTTACACCTCAAAAGATGTGAGGATTCAGGAGCTGCAGCCCACTGATTCAAGCTATAGCTAAAAAAAACCCCCAACAAACAAATACAAACTCATGCAATATATATGGACCTTTTCATTACAGACGTAAGGAAGTAATTATTATTCTCCCCATTCACTACACTGCAGAAGAAAGAAGTCACTCAGCATTATTAGCTGAGCAGAATTTTGTTCTTTATTTGGGGTTTTTTTGAAGCGTCACAAAGTATAAAGCCGTAACAAAAAGATACGCAATCTCTTGATCGGATAGCACTTCTCTGAAGATCACAATCATAAAAACTCTTATATTCTCAAAATTAATTTTACAGATGCATCCATAGCAAATATGGGCCATAAGGAAACCTGACATTACAATCTCATAAATATTAACCTACGTGGATCAAGTGAAGAACCACGTCTGTACATACGGCTACTGCTGGCTTTATGATGGAGGAGGCATTTCGCCTGGTGTAAAAAATTACATCACATCTGATTACGTACGATTGTTTAGCATACAAACAGTTCTTCCACAGCAGACCGAGAAACTCAACTCGCTAACACTGTCTGTTTGACTAAAAGAAATGTCTCACTGGCTCAGTTTAAGTCACATGAAGTATATGACAGGACATAGTTTAGAATTTAAGTTAGTATTTCCTATCCCATTAAAACTTAACATTTGTAATCTATCAAGATTACTGTCAAGAAAAGCAGTCCTTGGCATTGCTTGGCAGGCAGTTTACAGCTAGAACACAAATCAGATCTCATAGGTTTAAGGGAATAACTAAATTTAAACAGTAGCAATGCCTCTTTCATAATGTAATGCAAGACTTTACTGGTCAGCATGAGTTACAACCCTTCACCCATTTCAGCAAAGCCAACAATCAGAAAGATATACAAAGACTAGCACAACAAACAATTGACCACTTTGCAACCAGCAGAATACAGACTGCTGCTAAAACTAGACCATGTGAAAACGTTTCTCTCTGCTGGAAAATACCAAGTAGGCGAATGCCTGACCTTCAACAATTACCCTTTTTACCACAATTGTTATGGTAATATCATTACAAATGCCACTGCACCGCTGAGTTCTAACAAATGACAGGACCTGGGGCAGTAAAGACAATTAATTTATGCCTCACATCTTCACAGACAGACAAGTACAGAATTTTCAGGTAATTCTCTGGTCATGATACAGATTTTTCTCTAATTGAAAATACAAGTGAAGCGCCTAACTAGCAAAACTACATTAGTGCTCACACAAGTTTCATCTCATAGAAGAAGCATCTTTGAAAAGCAATATGCTAAAGAGATTTATCAGTAACTGGGTGAATGGACAACACCGGGAAAAGAACCCATTGGTTGTGCAAACTGTTTCTTTACCCTAAAAAAGCCACTGCTTCACTCTCTCCGTGACATCGGCACCCCAGCCTGTCAGAAGCTCACGGCTGTCCGCCGAGCAGCAGCTGCCCGGCCCCCGCGCTCCCTGTGTGTACCCGGAAACCGGGACTCCACGTACCCTAGGCACTAAGTTAACACGGTGGGAAAAAAGTCAAAAAAAGCCACTTCGGGAAAAATCCAGGCGCACGAAGGCGGGCACAGTTTTAGCGCTGAGACCAGAAGGTGAGGCCCTCAAGGCAGAGGCGGGGCCCGCCCAGGTGAGGAGGGCCCGGGAACCGCACTAGCACAGACAGCGCCTTGGAGCGGGGAAAGCGAGCCCTCCGGCAGGCCCCGGGAGGCCGGC
>NW_010411582.1:3849-4379 GCF_000710305.1 Buceros rhinoceros silvestris | reverse complement strand
AACTGATGCTGGTATTTCCCCTCTGGGCAGGGTGTTGCTGGTGATGCTGGAGACCCGGGGGAGCCAGGACCACAGGGACAGAAGGTGAGAAGTGCCTCTAACTCTGATTCCTCCTTGCAGCACCTCAGCAACACCCTGAGGTGCCTCCGCTGAGCTGTGGCAGGGACAGGGGTGTCCCCATGGCTGAGGACCACTGGAGATGCAGGGCTCAGACGTGGCATCAGCACCTCCCCTGGGCATCCTATGGTGAACTTCTGCCTGCAGCACCCAGCGAGAGGATGAACCACATTGTCTACATGCAGAAGCTCATTTAATTACGATTCCTTTGTCTTCCTTGTGATGACATGACTGTCTCCATCCCTGAGCAGGGTGATGCTGGCGCCAGGGGCCTTCCTGGAGCACCTGGCCCGGGAGCTGCAACCGGGGAAATCGGACAAAAAGGCCATAAAGGCGAGAAGGGACAAGAAGGTTTGCTGGCAAGTACCGAGAGGGGGTCCCAGCATCCCCACAGGCTGGTGGTTGGGTGCTGG
>NW_010411582.1:2143-3689 GCF_000710305.1 Buceros rhinoceros silvestris | reverse complement strand
AATCGTTGAGCTCCAGAAGCCGCAGAAAATACTTGGAATTGGCAAATGTCCGTAATTAGGGAGTTTCGTGTCTCATGGGCATGACTCCAGAAGTGGGACTTGTTGGCACAAAAGGACAGCTTGGACTTGCCGGGCAGGTCAGGTTGATGCTGCCTCTGATCAAACTCCAGCCTCCTGCCCCTGGACAGGCTGGTACCCTTCTGAGCGCATCTCCCTCTGTCCCAGGGTCAGGTCGGTGTCACTGGAGTTGCGGGACCTGCTGGAACCAGAGGACGGTTTGTAAGTCAGATCTAGTCTCTCCTCCTGTTTTGGCTGATCACTGACCTGGCAGGGGGACGTGTGTGTGACTGGGAACACTGGGCAGGGTTGAATCAACAGGGCTCCTTTGCTTGTGCCCTGAACAGGGTGGGATGGGTCTCCGAGGTCCTCCTGGGCTCGACGGTCCCGAGGGAGTAAAGGTACCGTGGGCTGATGGCTCTAACCCTTCATCTCTGGGTGAAATGCCTTTTTCTGGTGTTTTCCCAAGCTCTGCTTTCTGCCCCTGGCTGATGGGAAATGTGGTGTAGCTGGGTCGGACCTGGGCAGGCTGGTGCCCTGGAAATGTGGTGTAGCTGGGCCGGACCGGGGCAGGCTGTTGCCCTGGGGGACCTTCCACAGGACCTTTCCTGCCTTGTTGCCTGACATCCAGAGTCAACAAGGCAAGGAAGGGGTTTTCTGGGGACAGAGCTGCTTCCCCTTCTTTCCCAGGGAGATCCAGGACCACGAGGAGTGGATGGACCCACCGGTGCTGCAGGATTAGAGGTATCAATGCCCAAGATCTTGTAGAGCCAGGAGCTGCCAAAGGTTTCCCTAGTGCTTCACCATTTCCAATACAAACCAAAGCCAGAGGAGTTATTGCCCCTTTACTGCCCAGGCCAGGGGACACAGCACTGAGGAGAGTTTTAACACCTCACAACTCGCCACTGACTCCCAGGAGGTTCCTTACACACCCCCATCCCCAAATCAGCTCGTTTCAGCCTGGCACCCAGGGTTGCTTTGTGGAAGACCCATTCCTATATCAAACCATGTTCATTCCCACATGGCACCCAGGTGCTCCCAGGCACGTGCCTTGGCCGGCTGAAAGTGGTGTGAGGGAGAGGATGCTTAAAATAGCTGCGGAGGGCCTGAGTGCGAAGCACGTGGTGGCGATGGGCTGATTCTAAATCCCCAACATCACCACAGGGACTTGCTGGAGATGACGGAGTCAAGGGAGATGCTGGCAAGCCGGGTCCGGCGGTGAGTACCAGCCCTGCCCCTGCAACACTTGCCTGGGAAAGTGGTTTGGTGGCATCTTGTGCTGGAACAGCAGAGCCTGGGGCTGCGTCTCACCCCAGGGTGAGCTCTGCCAGCCTGAGCGCCAGGCTGTGTCTCCCGGGTCCTGCCCTTCGTTTCTGAGTCATCGCTCCCTTGGTTTCCCTCCAGCCAGAGCTCTGTAAAGGCGGCTTAATACAGCTATTAAAAACCGTGCACAAGTGCTGCAGCCATGGTGCAATCGCCACTCGGCTGT
>NW_010411582.1:1657-2059 GCF_000710305.1 Buceros rhinoceros silvestris | reverse complement strand
AAGGGCGGCAGCCATGGTGCAATCGCCACTCGGCTGTCGGAGGCCACCCAAGGCAGCTCGGGGTGGTTGGTTTCCCTCTCCTCTGCTTTCCCAGCCTCCGCGGGTGTCTGTAAGGTCGCAGGGCTCCAGGAACCACCCTGTGCTCAGGGAATTGCCCCGAGATGCATTTCACAGTCGTGGTCCTGACACGCGCAGAGCCAGGGGTGTGTTAGTGATGCCCTGCACTCAGCATTTGCATCCCAGATTGCTGCTCTGCCCAGGCAAGACATGTCCTTAACTCGGGGGATTGCCTTTGCTGGGAGAGGTCAGGATGCACAATAACTCCGGGTGAGGCTCTCGCCATCGCTCGCTGTAGTTGAAGCCCCCCAAGGGGTGGCTGCCTGGACCCTGCTCCAGACAGGC
>NW_010411582.1:834-1470 GCF_000710305.1 Buceros rhinoceros silvestris | reverse complement strand
CCCCCATCTGTTTGCACTGCAGGGTGCGGCGGGTGCCCGGGGACCGTCGGGTGCCCCTGGGCTCCGGGGCTACACGGGGCGTGGAGGAGCCAGAGGAACTGCAGGTGCCAAGGGAAAGCCAGGCCGGCAGGTGACTCCTCTCTCTGCCATTGGGGACACAGGGGACATCCTGCAGGGTGCCTTTCCCCAGCACAGCTCCAGCACCGGGGATCCCTGAGGGGAACAACCCCAGTCTAGACCCTGGGGCAAGGCAGCCAGCTCCATTCTCACCCTCCTGCCTTCCCTGGAGCTGATGCCAGCCTCATGTTTTGTCCCCAAATGAAATCAGGGTCCTCTGGGGCCACCGGGCGAAGCTGGAGCCACGGGGATGAGCGGCACCGAGGTGAGTGGGCTCCTCTGCTTCCCCACCTCTGCCTCCGCTTTTCTCTTCTGGTCTGTGTCCAACAGCCTGCCCAGGGTATGGGTGAATAACCCTGGAGCTCATTTTTCAGAGCTGGGTTGGGTTTTGTTTTCCTTCCCAGGGCCTGGCGGGTGCGAAAGGGGAACCGGGCAAGCCAGGAAGACCGGGGCAAATGGTGAGGAGCGGGATGGAGCCGTGCTGGTTCTCCCTGGTGCAGGCAGTGGGGTGCTGGGATC
>NW_010411582.1:0-619 GCF_000710305.1 Buceros rhinoceros silvestris | reverse complement strand
CCCCACTCTGCCCAGCCTGCTCCAGAGAGGGGCCAAAATCCCTAATGGAGACTTCGGCTTAGAGCATCCTCCTTCCTGTGCACGCTGTGGCCAGAGCAGGGAGGGAGGCCGGGAGGGGACAACATCCTTACAGAGGGGTTTCCTCCTCCTTTGGGATTTTAGGGGTCTCCAGGGAAAGCTGGTCCTAAAGGGCGGAAAGGTCGCAAAGGAGAAAAGGTAACTCCAAAATCTTCCTCTGTGGCTGGCACCTGAGGGGGACCAGGCACTGGGCATGGGGTGGCTGAGCCTGAACTGGTCAACACCATTGTGGTCTGGGGAGAGAAACCAGAGGGGATTGCCCTGCGGGGACCTGTTCCTCCCCGCTGTAAAGGCAACGCACATCGGTGCCTGGCAGCCCCAGAGTCCTTAGCTGCCCTTGGGCTGCCTTGGCTGGTTTTTGGATGAGGGGCTGGCAGGTCTCCCCAGCTCAGCCCCCCCTAGTCCCAGGGGGCTGCCTTCATCCTGGCTCAGGAGGGGACAGGGGACCTCCCCTTCACTGGCCAGCTCTGCGTAATGGCCTTGGTGTTCATCCCCTGGGTCCCACAGCGCCTGGTGAGCTCTGTCCCCATCTCCAGGCAGG
>NW_010411581.1:493-857 GCF_000710305.1 Buceros rhinoceros silvestris | reverse complement strand
CGCCAGCCCGTGGGCAGCTGATTTGCCCTTTCCTGCTGGGGAGCAAGAGGTGCCCAGGGGATGCAGGGCATGAAAACGGCCCTGTCCCTCCCTGCCAGCGCGCTGCCTGCTCCCCGCCCAGGCTCTGCCCAGAGGGCAGAGGCCATTCCCAGCACGGCGTGGGCACCCTTGGGGACCTCTCCCACCCTGCTGTGGGACGCGGCCCCACGACTCACCCAAAACGGGCAATGCAGGAGCCGGTGGGCCAGCTGAAGATGAGGGAGGTGCTGTCCTCCTCGCTGCTTTCCTCCTCTTCCTCGTGCTGTCCCTGTGCCTGCTCCTTGCTGAGCACCCGCAGCTGGTGCAGGGGCGGGCGGAGGTGTGG
>NW_010411581.1:0-405 GCF_000710305.1 Buceros rhinoceros silvestris | reverse complement strand
GTCCCTGTGCCGGCTCCTTGCTGAGCACCCGCAGCTGGTTCAGGGGCGGGCGGAGGTGTGGGCACAGGGTGTTGTCGTGTCTGCAGAGAGGAGAGGCACGCAATGAGCTGGAGGTGGCCTCCTTGGGTCTCCCCTGGGCAGAGCCCTGTGCCCTGGCTGCCGCCGCTGGGAGGGCTGGTGGTCCCTCAAGGTGTACCAAGGCCCCGGGGTCTGGGTCTGGTACCAGGCTGTCCCTGCCGTGCTGAGGGGTGCCCAGGGCCAGGACTGGGGCAGAGGCAGCGGGGCTCTGAGGCTCTTACTGCCACTTGGCGATGACCAGTTCCTCGGGGAGGAGGAGAAGGTGCCTCTGGCTCCTCTTGGTGCCCCGGGTCAGCAGCACATCCGCGATCAGCAGGGCCTCGGCAT
>NW_010411580.1:0-13770 GCF_000710305.1 Buceros rhinoceros silvestris | reverse complement strand
GTGGGCACGGTGCGGAGCCCGGTCCCCCGGCGTGCTCCACAGCCCGCTGCACACAGGACATTTGTTCCTCAGCAGGCAAACAACAGGGAGCAAGAGGAGCCAATGGAACAGCCTAATCGCCAGGAGGAAATAAAACCACTCGCAAAATACATCTACAGCTGACAACCAAACCCAGATCCACCCCCAGCCTCCCCCCGCAAGAAAAGTATGGATGGGAGGCAGACAAGGGGATGGCTCCACAACTGTGCTAGAAGCAGAAGCACAAGCTCCCCTCCGGACTGCCAGCGCTTAAATCATATGAACAGTCCCAGTATTAAACGAGAAAGCGTGAACACTGATGAGTCAGACATCTGTCCTGCTGCCAAGTGTCGTGCCCAGGAGGATGTATCAGCCATCCCTCCACGTACTGAAGCCTCTGATCAAGGGGCGGGGGGGATCGCAATGCCTGGGGGAGACCCAAGGTGACTGCTCAGACAGCAGGGCATGGCCAGCTACGTGCAGTCTGCCCTGCCACGCAGAAAAGAGGAAACTCAACCAGCTCTCAAACTATCATTTCAGAGTTAAGAGCTTGTCTTTGGTCTCCTTTTTCAAACCACATTTACCAGCCAGAACACAGGTACGACATTGCTCCCCGTGTCAGCTAAAGCTACTAACTATAGTATATCAGGGTTAAGCTGAAACTTCCCTTCACAAGGCAACAAAGCCATTCAGTGCTGTAAAGCCAGCGTACAGACACATAAGGCAAGATCACAGCTCCTGATCCTGTGGGTTCTGGCTTCATCAGTGAAATGTATCTGTGCCATGACAGGAACTCCAATTTCACAGACCCTTCGTGGGAAGTGGGAAGGACAGGGAGAGTCTGGAAGGGGAGACTAGGTGCCTCCACAGTGAGCTGATCTTTTGTCCCTCACATATGACTTTGGAATGTGAGGCAGGCAAACTCCTGTCAGATGTACTTCCAAGGGTCTCACCCAAAGTCTCTCCAACCCACTCCCGCCACCTTCCCACAGAGATGCCTCCAGTACAGACTGCATAAAAAAAAAAAAAAAAAAAAAAAAAGAGCTTCGAACAGCTGAATCCTAAATTGGCAGTAAGCAGACATCTAGACTGGAAATAAGTTCCTGGCTGACCAGGTTCCAAAGTCCTGACCAGCTGTTCACGAGTTTCTGGAAGAGCAATCAGCGTGCAAAATTACTGCTGAACTCGGCCCCAGAAGCTTCAGATGTTTCTCACTGATGTCATTTGCCACTTATTTCTATACCCCCAGAGCTTTTCCATTCCTCTAGCTGCCACATGCCCGCTGCAGCCGAGGCCCTGCACTGAGTAACGCATCTGTGCAGGGCCTCGGGCATCAGTGTATTGTTCTATGATACACATTGAGCCAAAACTTGGTCTTTAAGAGAAATCAAGCCAAACTTGATCAACTCAAAGACTCCCTCTGGCTCAGCTGATAGAAGCACACGAGTCAGCTGACCATCTCTAGCTCACATTGCAAAGGTGGATCTAACATTAATCTAATCAGCAAAAAAGCCACAATTAAGTCTTTCCTATTAGAGTTTAACTATAATAAAGTATGCCAAAAGCACACTTCCTCCAGGCCACCTCCAGCAAAGTTCCAGCCCAGTGAGATGCCTTGTTGCTGTGAGGACAGCATCCCAAATGTGGCCTTTCGGGGAGAGAAAAAATAGATGTTTAAAATCATCTTTTCTCTGTATTATAATAATACATGCTTTGAGGTGGGGAGCCAAGTGCCGAACTCTAAATGTGGGCGATTGATTATGGCGTGCCTGTTTAAAGGAGCACACTGCTTCCTTTCCCAGAGGAAAGGCTGAGCGCACCAGCTGCACAGCCATGGACACACCAACTACCACAGGAAAGGGCACCTTTACACAGAGCTACCACCCTGCCTGACACTCCCCACAGCTCACAGGGCCCGAGGTCCGGGCAGGCAGGTCCACCGTTACCCTGCACCCGCTGAAAGCCACAGACACTCATACCTACACGCAACCATCCCCTTCCAATGTCAAACACTTGTCTTCTGAGGTTTGGGTGTGGGTTTTCTTTTTTTAAAAAAAATTCCACATGATTCTTTTCAAAGCTAATTAATCCATCTCTCTTGGCCGCAGATCATGTATCAGATCCAAGGGTCAAAGCAAATATTTACCACCATCCTCTATTAGCATTAAGAAATTGTAGTAAAACCCAATTATATCAGCATGTCTGGAAACACAATTTCTGCTCTGTATTTGCGTCCATGGTAGCAGCCTCATTTGGAATATATTCTCTCTTATTCTCACATATGAAATCGTTCAGAATTTTAAAAATTTGGTACACTTGGTTATTCTGGATGAAGGTTCAATAAGACAAACATTGCAAGCACCGCTTTGATAAGGATGTCTTTACCAATTACACAGTGACTTTATGATATGTTGCACATCAGAGACTTAGAAAAAAGTGCTCCTGCATGGCACCCAGATCTCCCGACATCGGCACAGAGAATTGCAACCCTCCCCTCTGCCCAAACGTCAGAATTCTGTGCTATAGAAATGCCACAGCAACTCTGCTACTTCTTCAAAGCAGTAGTGGTATAAAATTATAAAAATCATGAACGAGCTTGTTTATTGCATAGTCTTCAAATACTACTGGAAGAAAAAAATCCCGAAGTGGTTTATGGCTAAATACAGGACTGCAGCTTTATTTTTATCTTCCCTTTCCTTCCTTCCTCCAGAACCATGTACCACTAAAAATGCACGCTGCAATCAGCATATGGAAACCTCAACACTATTCCACTTTCTCGCTACCACACCGTCTCTCCCCCAGCTTGGCCAGCTCCCCAGCAGCAATGGGCATGCTGGGAGGGGGACACCCTACTGCTCAGCCTCTTGGGAACACAGGAACCGGGATCGAGGGGAGTGAGAGCCAAACCAGATCTCCACGTTGATTTCTCCTTCTGTTAAACTGCAGCTAGACACACTCACCGTCCCCATTCAGCAAACACAGCCGTCCCTTGGAGCACACTCTAGCAGGAGCCTCGGGAGTGGACCAACCTTGGGTTTCTTCCACAAGCTTTCTCACACCCTGGCTGGTTGCAATCCCATTCTTCCCTTGCTGGACTTCCACCTGGGGCACACCGGGAAGCTACACTGCTGACAGCACCATCCCCTGAGACTGGGAATGCGGGCAGAAGACCAGCAGCAGCCCATTCCTCTGCCTGTGCTGGCCATGGGGGCTCTGCAAGGTGCATGCCCTGTGAAGATCGTCAGAGACTGTTTGGGTTCCCAGCACCCTAGAGGCAGCTTCGCCTCTGAGGAAACTCCATGGCCTGGGAGCTTGCTGCAATGTATTTTAGGATTTGTTATTACTTTTAACTATAGACATCAAAGAAGAAGAAGGACACAACCCAAGTTCCTCTTCTGCTTCCTTGTATGCTACAAACCACAGAAACCACCGAGCATCCTCCTGCCTCCCATCATTAACTAATCCCAAACCACCCAGGGTCATCAACAGAGCCCATAATTCTGTGTTTTGGTACCTGCATGATGTAACTGTCCTGCCCTACCAGGTACCATCAGGCAGAGATGCGGGGCTGCAGCTCAGCCTGGTGTTAGGCAAAGCCAGCCTGGCTGTCACCTCAGCTAGGCTGAACCCAGCCTTTTGGGCAGCAAATGGGCACTGGTGGAGCAGAAGCCTCCACTTGCTCTTTGCTAGCTAATGTAGGGCATTAGGTGTCTAGGTGTCTAGACTGCACTCAAGGGATGGGACACCTCTCACGAGGGCCCTTGGAGGCTGGCTGCCCCAGGACAGCAAAGGAACCTGCCATGTCCTCTCCTCCCTGCCACAGCATTTCACCTGCCTTGGCTGCAGAGTCTGGCGCTTCATCCCTGGTCCATCAGTGAGGGCAAGCTCAGCCGCTGCCAGGCTCCGACAGCCTCTCCAATGAACAAAGCCATACAGGAAATCCTGTCCTTCCTTCTCCTCTGTTTATTAAAATATATACAATCATCTTCTATTTGCTGCTTCTCCCACAGCTCTTATGGTTTACCGGGTTACAGCTGTTCCCCCCCCTCCCTTTTTGTTTTTTTGCTTCTGAGTGACATCCCTGTGGGGGTCTCCTAATGGCCCAAGTGCGTGGGGCAGCGCATGCTCGGTCTCCAGAGCCAGGCTGGAAGGCAGCACCCCAGTCCTGAGCGGGTGACACACAACTGCTGCAGGCGTTGGCACTGCTCTCTTGGCAAGCAGCTGGCACAGCAGCCCAGCCCAGCCGGAGGAGAGAGCAAAGACCACGCAGGGAAAGAAAGCAGCAGATCCGCACACGCGTGGGCAAACACATGTGCAGGCGAGGTCCCACAACCTCACCTTTCACTGGATGCCAGCCTCAGCAGCCTTCAGGACAGGATTTTCCTGCAGAGATGTTCCTGTGGAGAAGCTGAGGGGCTCATTTCAGGCACAGAGCCCCTTTCTCTGCCACCGCCTCAGCAGCACATGTTCCTCCCCAGAGGCCACACGGTGACTCACTGATGCCACCCATAGAGATCAGCAGTTCTGGAACAGAGACAACGAGTCCAGAGCCACAGGAGGCTCTTCTACACCAAGATGTGGCCTGAATGGCCTTCTGAGATGGGCCAAGAACAAGTCCTATGATCAAGCGATAAATCATTGCAACCAGAATGACTCCCAACCTTAAAAACAATCAAGAAGCAGAAACGCTGCAGACTGCGTGAGCAGAGCCTTCCCCTGCCACTCCTGTGTGGAACAACCTCGTGAAAGGAGCGTTGATTGTGGGCAAGCCCACAGATCAAACCAGAGGGACAGGAATGATGAACTAATAAACGTGCAAAGTTAGTCTCTGGTAATGTATGAAAAAGAGCTAAAAAAAATTGCACTAAAGCCCCAGGCACTAATGCCATGAGCTTCATGCAGCAAAGGGGACTCGGGGAAAGACCGGGGGAATCTGTGTCCTTTGACAGGACCATTTCCTCTACTTCACAAACACTTCTGTGTCCACAAGCAACTGCCTTCCATTTCATTTCATTGTTCTGTCAGATTCTTGTTGCCTGTCCAATGGTCATGAGTTTAATATTTTTTGATTCAAAGAATTTAAAGTGATCCGAGGGGTGTGACCAGGCCCATGGTAACATCCAAGTCATTATTTCCAGATACTCTGAGCAGCTCTGGCCCAAGTCATGGTGTGCAGGTACAACAGCTGCAGAACACACACACACATGCACACTATTCATGCAGTACACGAAGCGCTCAGTCTCTTGGATTAAACTCTTGCATCCAAGTTTCCAACTCCATGGACAGTCAGACTGTCCACATCAGGGGCTGCAGTTGCTCAAAATTTCCACAGAACTGCTGAGCCCTGTGACAAATCCATCCATCGCTTCACTTTCAACAAGCAAAGGCAATTCAGCACCACAGGCCTCACGGAAAAATTAGCATTTTGTGTATTTCACGTTGAAAATGAACAGGAAGCGTGAGTCAGTGCAAAGCTCCACAAGCTTTCCCCCCGCTGGCAATGCTATTTTCTAGAAGAGAGAAGTCGAAACTGTACCTTCCATGGCCAGAGCCGTTCTTCTTATTAGACAGCCCCGTACTGGCTCCTCAGCCCCACGTCTGCCTGCTCCCCCCGGCCTGATGCTCAGGTATGCTTTGCACAAGAGGGTAACATTCACGGAAGGCAAAGCCCGCTGAAAAGCCTTTTCATCCTCCTTTGCTCCCAACAGCAGCACATGGAGTACACGTGCGGCACAGGCAGTCAGTGTTCTCGGCTCCTCTGGCCCTGGCGGGTCTCGTCTCCTCTGGCCCGGGCGGCTGGGAGGCGGGTGACAGTGCCCATCGGTGGCCCTTCCAAGGGTGAGGGCACCGGAAGGAGCGAGCTGCAGCCAGTCCCTTCCTCAAGAGCATCCTGCGGGGAGGGCCAGGCAGTGCAGGGGGGTTTCCAGCGAAAGTGAAGGTAAACGAGACTCGCTGATGTCCTTGGTGACTGCGAAGCCTAAGTAACCCTGGGAGAACAGAGGTGGGGATAGCACATCCTACACACCCTCAGTGCCTGGTGGGTGAGGGGACCGGCTCCCACTCCCCAGCCTGGGCTGGGGCTGCCAGGCCAGTGACATGTGACAGTGGCACATGGTGACCTTTCATCTCGACACTCACTTCGTTCTGCAGCGCATTACCCTGATCCTGGTGCCTTCCTGACCACCCAGCCCCTTGCACTCTTGCTCCCTGCTCCTCTGCCAGAGGCACAGGTATGTGCTGTGGTGGGGAGGTGATAGAAGGGACACCTGCAGCCTTGGGAGCCCTTTTCACACACGCACCAGGTTTCCAGTTTAACTCCTGCTATTTTACTTTTGGCATTGCAAGTCCCATCCTTCCCTTTTACAGAGGTTTGTGAGACAGCTGCAACCTTGTGGGACAAAGAACAGGCTGGAGATGTCCAGGAAGGGATGATGGGAGAGGGATGAAGAGCACTGAAGGGATGCAGCAAGGGCCGCCCAGAGCAACCCCAAAACCCCCTATAAGGGAGCAATGTCTGTCACCCACAAGTCCCTGCTGTGCCAAGTACCAAGGACCTGGGCACACCATCTGCCTGGGAGAGCCCTCAGCACAAGCTCAGGGAGAGGAGTTCAAGGAATGCAGGAACAGAGTGGTGCAGGAGCCCTCGATCAGTGCCCAGGGCTGAGCAGGGCAGTGCCCAGAACAGAGCAGGACCCGCTGGACCAGGCACCTCCTCAGCTGCTGACTCCCAGCCAGAGCCCCAGCAGCAGGGGTAAGGACAGCACCAAGCAGGCTCACACTCCCCATCAGAGCGAACAATAGAGCCTAACGGTCCATTTGCAACCAGTTTAGTCTATTGTGCAATACACTATCTATAGACTATATGCCAACAGAATGCAAGTTAGTTCGGATGATCACTTACAGCACAACACACCACCCCCTGCTTTCCTAAGGCCACAGCTCTGCCGCCCACCCCAACGCCCTTGGACAAGGGCCGACAAGGGTCTCACTCCTGCATCCGAGAGGGCTCCTGCTGCAGGACAGGCAGCACCTCGCTCACTCACCTTCCACCAGAGGTGAAGATTCAGCTCCCTACTGGAATCAAACCAATTACACCAACGATCCGCACCCAAGGACAGACGGGGACAATGCTGCGGCCAAGCTCTGCCTGTAGCCACCCATCCAGCCTGACCCCCAGTCAGGCTCAGGAGCACCCAGAGCGCTCTTCCCAGCATCTCGGCCATGAACAGCCTCGGAAGAAGGAACTCCTGACCCAGCAATCTCCAGGGCTATTTATGGATTACAACATTAAACTATATCTTCCTTGTAGGAGCAATATGCTGAGGAGTAGGTTTCCCGGAGCACCCGGCCCTACTCCAGCAAGGACATGACCCCTTTTTTCCTTACCATGGTGCTGGGTTTGCAAGGTGGCCTGGGAGCACATGCAAGTTCATTTAAAAAGCAGAACCATCACCCATGCTCAAGAAATCAAGCAACCAGGACTCGCACCGTCGGAAGTGAGCAATGATCCCTCACTGCGGGGCCACAGCAGTCCCGCTGGGCATTCCGGAGGCTGGGCACACCAGGCTCCCCTGGGAAATCACCCGGCCTTCGATGACAAGGTGCTCTTGCACAAGGGGATAACACCAGGCTCACAATTCACACCAACCAACCGTGAAAAATCTTACCCGTAAAGAGATTATTAAACTAGAAAGAGAGCAATTCACTCGGCACAGCCCCTGGCTCTGCTCCTGGAGCCAACAGCCAGCCTCTTCTCTTACCTGCTTAAGAGGGGGAATATAATTCTGCTGACACTACAGCAAGTCTCTACCCCTCAACCAGCCCTCTACTCACAGCCATAAGGTACCGCTTACCCCAGTGCAGCTATGCTCACCACCCAGACTTACCCCTCGACTGTCCCATGGGTCCCTGCTCCAGCAGCTGGCATTGTGAGGACGGCCAGAAAGCCAAGTGGGTCTTGGCCAGTTATAATTCTTCCTTGACGACTCTTCTTAGTCCCCTTAAATCTTCCATCACGGTCTCAATCCTGCCAGTGCCCCCTTCTGCAGGCAGCAGCAGCCCCCCTGCCTCCAGGCCAGGGGACAGAGAAGCTCACCTCTAGCTAAAGTGAGGCTTAAAATTCCTTCACCCTCTTCCTGTTGCCCAGTCCATGGTTTTTCCTGGGACTCCTCCTCCCACATGGAGCTTACTTGGGACCAAGGTCACCCTCGCCACCACGGGAGCGAGCCAAAACCCTCATCTTGGTAGATGACCAGTTGCAAGCAGGACAACTCTTTCGGTTCCCAGCTCTCATCAGGATGAGCAAAGAGACACTCTCGAGGCCGAGCTCGTTACTCTCCAGAATCATTGATCATGGGCGTGTATCTGTTACCCAACAGCACACGATCCTGGAGGTGTCTCACTCCCCCTCACCCCAAGATCTTATCCCTTTTACACCTGCTACCAAATTTGCTGCTGCCCAGAATTTTTCAGGTTCACATCAGAAAAAAAAAAAAAAGGAAAAAAAGGAAAAAAAGCTGTACAACCAGGGAAGGGCTAATTCTTGCTAATGATCTGCGGGGAAAATTCTCCCTTCCGCACAGCCCCAGACTGCTACAAGCAGCTAGGGGTGAAGCAGGCAGAAGAAACTTCTCTGCGCTCCAGACCCCTGCAGAACACTCCTTTCTATTGAAAGCAGAAAATAATAGCGAGACATGGGAGGAGGAAGAGTCTTTTCACACTGTTCAAGGATACAAAGACTTACAGAAATAAATCCCCAGAGGCAGGCTTGTCTCCTGCTGGGCCAGGATGTGATGGGATGAAGGGGGAGATGTCTTCTGAATTAGAAGACAGGAGACAAACAGAAGGGGAACACTGAAGCAAACATCTTCTGTGGGGTCCTACAAGGCTCTCTGCTATTCCCTGGACTCAGAAGTGACAGCGATGACTGCAAATCATCCCGCACGGTCAAGCCCAAACCTGGCTGTAAAGAGTTGCAGAAGGATCTTACAGCACCGACTGACCCGATGATAAAATGTCAGATGAAAATTAGCATCAATAAACACCAACTAATCCAAAAGGGGCAGGGTGGGCAATTACCTTCCTGCACCGGCAAGAGAAGATCTGCAAATTAGTGGTCAGAAAAGAATGAAACTCACAGCCAACGATACCACAAAGCCTACAGCCGATTCTGGGGGCGGGGGGGGGCAAAACCCAAAGCGCTAGGAGAGGCTGTTAGATTACAGCTAAACCACACATGCTTCTGGCTCCCCTCTTCAGAGGTGATACGGCACAGAGAAGGGCAACAGAGATAACTATGGGGTTATAAAGTGGCTTGTACAGGGAGAGACTAAATAGATCAGGAGGAGTTTTTAGCCTGGAAGGAGACATGATGAAAGGCAGGTGAAATCAGAGCAGGCAACCAGGGAGCAAGAACATCACAAGAGCTGCAGGAGCCCAGGGAAATCACAGGGCAGCAGACTCAAAGGGAAAGCAGCGTGTTTCCACAAAGAGTGGCTGCATGAGAGAAGTCACAATCTCTTACAGAGGCAGAAAGTATCAGCGGGCTCAAGAGGGACTAGGAAAATCCCAGGAGACACATCCAGCCATGTCTTCCAAGCACAAACGCTGGGTACAACCTCTGGCGCAGGCTGCAGCAGAACAGCCCTGGGAAGGGCTGATCTGTGCCTGCCCTCTGTCCCTGTCCAAGGACCTGGGGCCAGAGGCACCTGTGCTCAGCCCTAGCATGGCTCTGTGCTTGCTTTTATTCATAAGAAGGATGAATGAGACATTCCACCCTCCAGCACAGTTTGGCACAGATTCAAGAGAAGCACTAACAGGCTTCAAAACAAATTGCGTGCAGCACTTGGGAACCAGGCGTGGAGGTCAGGAAGAAGTCACCGATGGAGAACTGGGAGGATTCAAATAGAGGGTGTAAATATTTTTGCGAGCAGGAAGAGCCCCGAGCACAGGCAATGACCTACTTTGCTGATGTCCAGCGACAGCCATGACAGAACCCAACGGCAGTTTCTAAGGACGCTCGGCATGTTGGGGGTCCTTTGTGCGGTGGAATAAAGAGGGGTTCCCAGAACCTCCAACCACTGAGCCAGGTGCCAATAGATGCTCTCCTGCAGTGGTTTTCACAGCACAACCTGCTGACAGCCCTGTCGAGCCCCCAGTTTCAGACTCCTGCCAGAGCCTCATCCTTCCCTTTCCTAATTAGCTGAGGAAAACAGGCACAGAATTCTGCCTTATCTCTGAAGGCACAGGGTGCCTGGCCCTGCAGCTTCAAGGCTCCCTATGGCAGTCTCTCCTGGAACGGCGAGGCCAGGATGCCCACAGGCGGCCAGAGCAAGAGTTACTGCAGCCCATAAGGCTGGCTCTTTGGAAGCTGATAAACGTCTAATCTCGCCTGGAGGAACTGGTTATTAATTAGCCACTGAGTCTGGTTCAGTGCAAGCTCTGCCAAAAAAGCATCTTCCCATTCATTTCCAGAAAATGGAAAGCTTAAAGAGACAACAGCAGGCTCTCAGCCGCAGGGCCCATCCGTGTGCTGAACTGACAGTCCATTTGGTACATCTGAGGTGCAGCAGCAGAAGCCATGGGAGAGCCAGCCCAAGTCTGGATGAGAGTGTTCACATGGAGCAAGAATCCAATTTTTTTTTTTTTTTTTTGGCATTTACATCCTTCATGGATTCAGATCAGCTTTCCCAAGCTCTCTTACAGAGACACAGCCCTGGGAACCCACAGCTCACCTCCTCCCTACCAAGCCAAGCCCTTTCTAGCTGGCACTCCACAAGCACATCCAGAGCTGCCGTCAGGTCCCTCTGGTTGCTGCTCTCCAGCCCCAACCTCGGCTTCCCAAGCACTTGCACTGGAGCAGCCGCTCCAGCTGGGACACACCTCCCTTCACGTTCTGCTCCCACATCCACGGCAAAGCACCCGAACCCGCCCCGCTCAGCACAGGACATCACTGTGTGCTCCAAGCATAAACAGCAGCGCTGAGCCTAAGCAGCACGGTGCAGTCGAGCAGACAGACAGATCTCCAGTAAGAGACATTAAAAACCGACGGGAAAAAGCCACATACGTCTACTGCAAAGCCGTGATCTTCCTGACCAGCCTCTCCAGGTATCATCGTGCCGCCTTCTTTCACATTTTTCTTCTTAAATGAGCCATGGGAGCGGAAGGTAGCGGATGGAAAACCCTAGCCTCCTCTCCCACGTCCCAGCTTCTCCACAGGCCTCCCGTCCTGCGCAGGATATTTTTGTGTGAGTCCTTCCATATGGCCGCCAGTCCATCGCTGCTCCTCCCGAGTGCCCTTACATGGGCAAGGCAGAGGAAGCCAAGCTGCCGGCCAGAGGAAACCCTCTATTCGCCTAAGCGACGGACTAGCTCCTTGTACAAACATTAACCTAGAGTTCCCACGAGGAAAGTAAAAATTAGGCTATTTGTACCCTCTGGGTGCCAGGAATATGTATTTCCTCTCCAAACATACTTTCAAGTGCTTCTACAGTTAACCCCTTGCTTTCCGACTGGAAGGGACCTGCAGGACCGTTGACCCCTTACAAGGGCCAGAAGAAAGCACACAGACTCACACGCCTCCTCACTCAGGCCACTGAGAAGATGGAATTTCTCTTGAACAGCTTTTAAGCCATCTCTAGATTTGCTAATCAAGGGATAATTGAGGCTTCCATTCCTTTCAGTGAGCCAGCCCAGCTGACATCCCCTTGAACGTTCAGCAGAAAGTATGTTGAACGTGTTCTGCATCTTGGCTGCTCCGAGAGATTCTGGCTCTCACATCCCTCGTGCACACCTCTGGTGACAGGTCTGTTTGGCTGCCATCACCCACAGCTACCAGTACACACTGGAAGCACGGCACAGAGACAAGCCGAGGAACCTGCACAGGAACTGCCGAGCCCTGGTCTCCCCCGGGGACTGCGCATCCATCCGACACAAACGCCACGTCAGACACGGGCAGGGTGCTGCCTTCACGGCCCTTTCAACTGAAGGGAGGCGAAACCCACGGGAGGTGAGGAAGAAACTCCTCTACCAGGCAGAGGCTGAGTGATAGCAGGTTGTTAAATTGGATCATCACCCACTGAAAGGGGATGCGCACCTCCAGTCTGAGCTGCAGGGAGGAAACCAAACAGCAGATTACTCAGTGGGCCCCTGGGCTCGTCTAACGGGGGAGATGGTGCTTATCGCTCTGCCTGCTCCAGCACAGCTCTCCTTAGCCATTTTACAACAATCATTTTCTGCTTCTCCAGCTGATCAGCACTAGAAAAGTACATTCAATCAGAGATCCAGGCTGCTCTGAGCTGGAGCTGGGGAAACAGGCAAAGCTGCCGAGTCCTGAGGGCTCCAAACAGCTTGTTCAGTATCTCTGGGAGGGCAGCAAAGCGGATGAACCCAGAGGCCAGCAAGCCGAGCCATGGAAAGCAACAGCATTTCAACCTCTCCGGAGCCAGAGGGGGTTAGGAACACAGTGAGCTGTGCGATAATCAGAAAACAAAGCTCTTCTATTCAGATTGAAAGAGACAGAAGACGACCTTCGGACAAGGATTTTGTTGTTGTGCATTAGATGAGGATAAATGACCCCGCGCAGTAATGCCCTGTAAGTAATAAGGAGCAAAAGCTGCTGTCCGAGCTAAGCAACTCATTATTTTCCCATAACGCTGGAGTCTGAACCCTCCACAAGCTGCTGTCTCCAGCCTGGTCTCTGATCTCCCCCCAACACAGACGTGTTTGATAACCTGCTCAAGGATGCCATGTCTGCAGACGCACCAAATACAGCTGCGAAACAAGGAGATTGGGTTTGGCGAAGGCCCTGTGGCTCCGCAGCCTGCCTGGCATGCCCAAGGCAACCAAACGGTGTTCTCAGGAGCTGAATGGCCCCGGTTTCTGAGGCACCAGGTTCTTCTTGGGTGTGTCAGACACCATGCCTCTGGCACAGAGGACAGCGAGATAAATGATGAGGGACGTGGGATTAAGGACCAATATTCAAGGCTTTTACCAATTACCCAGTCAGTGGTGATGAGTGAAAGAGTTCACTGATCAGACTGTTCCTTATTTTTCCATTTAGACTTTTCAGAATAAAAGGTGGGCTCCCTAAATCATAACGAGCAGATGTCAGCACAGAAAACACCAGCCCAGGTCTTTATCTGCCAAGAATGAATTAATACACACCCTTCATTTATACACTTACTCCTTCCAGCTAACACTCGACAAGTGCGACAGTCAGAAGAGCCACACTAGTAAACGTGATCAGATCAATGATCATATAAAGGAGTTATTGGGAAAGGCTGGGATACTTCAGCAACAAGCACTCATCCCCTTGTGAGACGAAGGTGCTGCCTGGGCAGAGGAGTCCGGGTCTGGTTTTGGGTCTCTGTGACCCCCTTCGAGCAGCTCTTCACTTCCACACTGCAGCCCCTCCCTGGGCTGGACATTGTAACTGTGGATTGAAACAGCCCAAAGCTGGAGCGCAGATGCGATGCACCTGCGGAAACGCAGCCTGTTCGCGTTCGAGTCCACTGGCTGCAGGGTGGCTGCAAGGCTCAGCCAAACCTGCTCCTCCAAAATGCTGCGTGACCCACAGCGCCGTGACGGGCACAACTGGGAACAACTGGAGGATCTCCAAGCATCCCCTGAACCCCAGCACCCCTCACTACCCCACTCCCACGGCGATGATGCCCAGGTGGGCGTTCGCCAGGGACCCCAGCCAGGCCCGGAGGTGTCACGGAAACTTTCTTCCAGGTTCGGGGCTTGGGAAGG
>NW_010411579.1:0-946 GCF_000710305.1 Buceros rhinoceros silvestris | reverse complement strand
TGACCAGGTCACGTGATACCCCCACGGGTCACGTGACCCACCATGGGACATGTGACCCACCACGGGGCATGTGACACCCACCCACGACACCCCAATGAGGGATGGGGGGAGTAGGGGAAAGGACAAGGAGCAGGTAACTGACCATGAACACTGCGGGGGGACACGTGACCAGGTCACGTGATACCCCCACGGGTCACGTGACCCACCATGGGACATGTGACCCACCACGGGTCATGTGACACCCCCACGGGTCATGTGACACCCCCACGGGTCATGTGACACCCCCACGGGTCATGTGACACCCCCACGGGTCATGTGACACCCCCACGGGTCATGTGACACCCACCCAGGACACCCCCACGGGGCGACGGGGTGGGGCAAAGAGCAGGTGACTGACCATAACTGCTGCTAAAGAACACGTGACCCGGTCACGTGACAGCCCACGGGTCATGTGACACCCACCCAGGACACCCCCACGGGGCGACGGGGTGGGGCAAAGAGCAGGTGACTGACCATAACTGCTGCTAAAGAACACGTGACCCGGTCACGTGACAGCCCACGGGTCATGTGACACCCACCCAGGACACCCCCACGGGGCGACGGGGTGGGGCAAAGAGCAGGTGACTGACCATAACTGCTGCTAAAGAACACGTGACCCGGTCACGTGACAGCCCACGGGTCATGTGACACCCACCCAGGACACCCCCACGGGGCGACGGGGTGGGGCAAAGAGCAGGTGACTGACCATAACTGCTGCTAAAGAACACGTGACCCGGTCACGTGACAGCCCACGGGTCATGTGACACCCACCCAGGACACCCCCACGGGGCGACGGGGTGGGGCAAAGAGCAGGTGACTGACCATAACTGCTGCTAAAGAACACGTGACCCGGTCACGTGACAGCCCACGGGTCATGTGACACCCCCACGGGTCATGTGACCCACCA
>NW_010411578.1:0-3551 GCF_000710305.1 Buceros rhinoceros silvestris | reverse complement strand
GGATACCTCGGACCCTCAACCCGTAACAATGACATATTTAATGTACTTAAACAGATATGGGCATATATCAGCAGTGATGGACAGAAATTTGGGAGATATTGGTGCAGCCAGAACAGCTAGAATACTTCCAGACTATTTATTAAGTATCTAACTCGGTGCAATACCACAGAAATTTTATTTGCTTGCTTAGTTGGCTGACTTGTTTTGGTTGTTGGTTTTTTGGGTTTGTGTGTGTGCGTGCATGTGTGTGTGCATGGACAATAATTCTCTGTGGTTTTAAAACATAACGTCGTATCTGATTGGTTTTAATGGTGCTTCAGTATTATCAAATATTATCCACCAAATTCATTAGGAAGTGCTTGGAGTTTAGATCTTGTGAAAATTAATGCTACTCAGTGAATTTTCTGGATATAAAATCTAAGATTAGACTTTAAAGACTGAGATTTAGCTCATCGGATAATCATCTATATTCCCGCAACTAGTGTTTCCTCCTAGCTATATACCTTTAAAGCCCTAGAACCACAGAAAGAATCACTGGTCGCAGTGTTTTGTGAAAAACTTGTCAGAACTATTTTTTAATAGAAGAATGTAGTAGGGAAGAAAATGTGCAGCTATGAATTTTAAATATTTTCTCATATATATAGTGAATTCTTCCATGTAAAACTAAACAAAGAACAAAGAATGAGGTAATTAAAGCATCTATATGTACTGCAGGAAGGGATCAGATTTTAAGCCATGGCAATGGCTATTTACTCTGCCACAGATTGGGGAGAAAATGAAAAGAAAATGGAAAAGTTGATCTATATTTCTTCAACCTCAGCTGGAAAAAGGCAGAGTGCCATTATAACCAAACACATTTCACCCAACTTTATGCACCTGACAGAGACATCTAAATTAGGAGAATATTTTCCTATGTCTATGTTCCCCACATAGAGACTTGGATAACTCGAAAATGTATCTCACACATGAAACAGATTTCTTTACAAATGACATTTGTCTAGCCACTAGCAGATACTTGGAAAAAAGTTTGTTGCAACTCTTATTGTCCATGAGAAAAAATTTCTGTCACAAAATTTATTTAAATATGTATTTAAACAAACAAACAAACAAACAAAAGTAGCTGTGGTTGCAGTTTCAACTACCTAGGCAGCTACCTTGAGACCTGAAAAAGTTGAATACTGTGTTATTTTCTTCTAGCAGGTTTCTTTTACTATGATCAATCTACTTTATATCCCTATTGAATTCTGACTTCTTGTACAGGTGATTGTTTCTTATTCTCTAATAGTTCTACTAGGGATGTGCAAACTTAATACATTTCTACCGTTTACTGCATTTGCTGAATCACAAGGAACATGCACATGTTTTATGAACTCTCAGGTGGGTTACGGTGTACAGAAATGAAAACAATATATGTGATATCCATAGAGTCAGCTGGCAGCAAACAGACGGGGGGGAACATTAAAAAAGCCTTGTTTGTTTTTTATGGTGACTCTCCTAGGAATAAATTGACTATGATTTGGATTTTTTTTTACAACTTGTAAAGTTATGGTCCTGTCTGATGTTAAAGGTATTGTTTCCCAAAGGTGCAGATTATGAATACCAGAAACAGAAAAATATAGTACCATGCATATTACACTTCTATTTACATACTGTACAGTAAGACTTACTTAATTCTGTTATTGAACATCAGATGTAGACAAAGTTATATCATTACTAGTTTTCAAATATTGGTTTATTTTTAAAACACATTTGGAACTGCTTCAGAACAGACCAGTTTTGTCTAAGTTGCCTCCTAAACCCTTCTATTAAAGCAAAAGTTCAGAGGAATGTCAGATGCTAATTTGACTGATAACTAGGCAGAAGCAAGAATATGAAGTTAAGTTATTACCATCTAAGGGGTTTTTAATTATTGTTTTTTCCATTCATTATAACCTTTCAAAACTACCACAACCCCATTTTTTGTTTATGTTATGTTGGTATCAACTAATGGACTTAACTATTCTGGTAGGTTTTAATGATTATGTTTAAAGCTATATGTTTATGCCCTATTAAATTCTAAAAACTTTGGATACATCCAGCTGAATCTTCCAAGAGATCACTCGGTCAGCTCTGAGCCCTGAGACTGACTTTTATACAAACCACAAAATACAAAGCAAGAACCTGGCCATGACCGAAGGCCACAACTGCTCTTGATGGTTTCTGTGGAGGCCTTAGAGGTAGAACAAGGCACTAGTGTGCAATTAGATGAGTGGTTTACCACGAGGCACTCATGAACACCAGCTGCCTGAGGCTTCTATGTGGAAAAAGTGTGAGTGAATTATGGGAAATGTTATGTTTATAGCTACTTCCTGGCTTTTGGTTCCTTAAGTCCCAAGAAAATTCCATGTGGAAAAGCTAAGGATCCATAAGGACATGAGTGTTCAGTAAAACTTACGACCACAGTATTTCTGGTAGGGTTAGAAAAAAGAGCTTGTCTGCTCATAGATTTATGTCCAGGATGGCAAGGTACTACAGACAGAGTTACTGTAAGTATCCAGAGTTTCACTGA
The DNA here is from genome assembly GCF_000710305.1 of Buceros rhinoceros silvestris. Classification (NCBI taxonomy): domain Eukaryota; kingdom Metazoa; phylum Chordata; class Aves; order Bucerotiformes; family Bucerotidae; genus Buceros; species Buceros rhinoceros. Next base: position 1,003 of record NW_010411578.1, on the reverse strand, counting down.
ATACATCTATATTATTAAATAAAATACTCATTCTCTGGCTTTAAAGATTACTGGCATGTCACAGCTCAATTTCTCACCAGAACGCAGTGGCTTTTTCCATCCTGCCTGCTGGGAACTGTCAATGGCCTAAACATCATCTGGAAGACTGCTAGTTCACATAAGCCAAAACAATGCCACAGGCAAGAGCTGACTATTGAACAGTAAAGAAAATGCCCAGGGTTTAAATTTGTGTTGTGGTTCTAATTATTACCTGATAGGAACATAGTTATTATGTTCAAACCTGAAGAGATTGTGAGTTTTGGTAAATAAGAGTTGGCATGAACTGATATTTCTGATTTATTAAAACAATAGCAAAAATAGTATCATATCTGAACACAGCTTGTGGGAAATAAATCACAAAAGAATGGGAGAAAGGGTATCTCTAACAAACTCTAAATACTTTCGATCTGTTTTTTTTTAGCTCCTGGATAATAGGATCTGAGTTCGGGTTTTCAGTGTGTTCTCTATTCATATGTTATAGCACATTGCATCCATAAACTGCAGCTTTCTAGCTTTTTCAATATAGAATATGACAGCAAGAGTTTATGAATCAGGGACAAATACTTGTACAGACTTTTTTTCTTTTTCTTCTTTTTTTTTCTTTTTTTTTTTTTTGTCTTTTTTAATGAAGCAGTCATTTATTTCCCTAAATCACAGCTGGCTCTGATTTTAGATTAATTGTTCCGAATGAAACAGTCATTCTTTGATGGAAACAAAACACATTTCATTTGTGATATTTTTTAAAGTGTATGACAAATCTTCTGATTAAGCATAAAAATGAGATACAGATTTACAGGAATGTTTATTTCCTTTATGGAATGCCACATCTGCTCATGAACATGGCTGTGATGTGATGAAAACCTTGTTGTAATATGCTGTCTCCTTTCTATTTTCCATGGTAATGCAAAAATTATATATTTTTCTATTTTCTAGTTCTTTCTTACCTCCCTCCATTCACTGAAAG
>NW_010411577.1:0-1484 GCF_000710305.1 Buceros rhinoceros silvestris | reverse complement strand
TATTTAAAATAAGAATAGTATTTAATGATAATATTTAAAATACAAAAAAGGGATGTATTTCAGAGATTCCTTGAAATTCATCAGGGACTTTTCTATTATCTTTGTCTTTATGTGAAGACACAGATCTGGTTGTGATGAGTGACAACTCAAAACTCAGAGACAAATGTCCTGTGCCTGGCTTTCAACGATACGCCTAAAAGCCTATTGTAGTTAGACACTTTCTTACAAGTAAGAAAGTTTTCTCTCTTCTGTATTGGTATAAAGACTGGATGTATATTAATTGTGTAACATGCTCCCCAGCAGGACTTGTATGTTGAACTTAAGATTGAAATCAGACAAGGGTTTAATAGCCTACATTTTCCCGGTGTTGTCTGTGGGAATGAATGCCTTCCTCCATATGCCTCTGGGAAAAACCTGTTCCCTGAGGAATGCAGAAAAGCTGTAGGACATACCCTCCCAGGTAAAACTGATCTTGATATTCATGCAGGAATGTGAGGAAGAAAGCTACCTGAGCTTTATAGAGCAACCCACTAACAGGGGAGCCACAATTTTTTAGATCTGAATAAGCATCAGCTGTATTAAGTTTCAACCATCAATACCAAACAGTCTATTGGGTGTGCCCAAGAAGCTCTTTTGATCCTCCTTTCTCCCAACGTAAAACAAATTCCTGTTCCTCAGGATCAAAACATGGTACTTTGTGTCATGCCATTGTTCTGGGCAGCTTGGGTAAATTATTTTCTGGGCTGTGAATAATGCTAATGCACAAATGTGTAAAGCTTCATGTTACAGAACTCCTTTCTCTCATAGAATAGTTTTTCTGACCATAGAAAGCAGTGCAGATTAATTTTATCTTTTGAAAAAAAGAGGTTGAGAAGTGCAGTGAGGACAATTAAGTATTATTTCCTGAATGTGAAGAGTTAACAATGGAAGTTTAAATACTAGGTAGCAGGATTGATGAATTCTTGCTTAATCTGAACCAGGCCAGCAGTCTTTACTTCCAGCCTCTGTTTGCCTCCTGATAGCATTGGGGCAGATGTGTCATTGCTGAACAAGTTCTACCCTATTTCTACTGAATCTGCTGTTTAGCTAACATTTTTTATTTCCTGTTCATTCATTACTATTGATTTTATTTTTATAAAACTTTACATGCATCCTTTACTGTTTTTATAATCTCTGTTAACCTATTTATTATTTTAGGACACTTAGAATAAATCAGGTGGCATAAAACAGTGCCATCTCGTGGCAATCATCAGTTGTGTAGCAACTTCCTGATTTTTCACTTATATTATTACAAAAATGCCACATTTTCAAGAGTGTTTTTTTTTAATAATTAATAATATAATAAGCATCCCTAATTTTAAGGTCTTCAAGATTATTCTTGAAATGTTGTCCAAGAGAACAATGAAGCAAAATTTCCCCGTTCTCCAGGAGCATTTCAGAGATATTTTAATTCACTTTTGACAAAAATGTTTATACTGTTAAAC
>NW_010411576.1:22975-23535 GCF_000710305.1 Buceros rhinoceros silvestris | reverse complement strand
GGCCCCTCATGAAATTCAGCAAGGCCAAGTGCAACGTCCTGCACCTTGGTTGGGCCAGTCCTGAGCACAAATATAGGCTGGGTGGAGAATGAAATGAGAGCAGTCCTAAGAAGGTCTTGGTGGGATTGATAGATGAAAAGCTGGGCATGAGCCAGCAATGTGCCTTTGCAGCTGATGGCATCCTAGGCTGTCTCTAAAGAGTCATGGCCAGCAGGTCCAGTGAGGTGATCCTGGTGCTTTATTCCACTCTGGTAAGACCCCACCTGGAGTACTGCCTCCAGCTCTGGAGGCCTCAGTACGGGAAAGACATGGAGCTGTTGGAGAGGGTCCAAAGGAGGGCCACAAAGATGATAAGAAGACAGGAACCCCTCTGCTATGAGCACAGGCTGAGAGAGTTCAGATTGTTCAGCTTCAGAAGAGAAGGCTCCAGGGAGACCTTACCGCAACCTTTCACTACTTCAAGGGGGCCTGAAGGAAATGTGGGGAGAGACTCTTTATCCAGGAGTGTAGTGATAGAAGGGGAAATATTTTCAAACTGAAAGAGGGCATGTTTAGATTAG
>NW_010411576.1:12664-22862 GCF_000710305.1 Buceros rhinoceros silvestris | reverse complement strand
GTTTAGATTAGATATTAGGAAGAAATTCTTTACTGTGAGGCACAGGAACAGGTCGCCCAGAGAAGCTGTGGATGCCCCCTCCCTGGAAGTGTTCAAGGCCAGGCTGGATGGGGCTTTGAGCAACCTAGTATAGTGGACAGGTGGGTTGGAACTAGATGATCTTTAAGGTCCCTTCCAACAAAAATTATTCTGTGATATATTTCTATGTAGAAAACATTTAAGGAAGGAAATCTTACTTAAATCTATTGCTTTTTAACTTTTGAACATTTGCCTTTGCTGTCTGATGTGGTTCCTTTAAATGTAGGTTTCTAAGAAGAGATCTCCTCTACAGCCTGATCTTTCACACACTCATGTAGAAACAGGACAGGCTTTTGCTACAGACTGGTAGCAGAAAATTTCTACATGTTTATTTTGTTAGCATAACCTTTCTGGATCCAGTGCTCTTGGTAGTTGTAGTGGAGAGCAAAGATGGTAAATTAGGTGAGAAAAGACAGAATGCAAACTCAGGCACCACTGCAAACAAGTCTTCTAATTTTATCCTGAGTTCCACTACATTCCCTGATTTTCTGTGGAGCAATAGAAAAAGTACTGTTGGCATTTCAGCTTTTTTAAAGCTCTCTTGGTAGTGTTGTCTCCCAACTTTTGCTGCTGTTGCTCTTGTCACTGTAATGTTAATACTCACTGTAGCTGCTATAACATCTTCAATCTGGTTTTCAAATCTGAGTCTGGTTTAATCAAACTTGATTGAAAAAGAAGAGGTATCCTATGACTAGCAAGTATATTTAATGGGTATCAGAAATTTGGGAACTTTTTTTAGCATTAATTGTTAAAGAGTTCTAATGTCCCTGGAAAAGATCGTTAATTTCTGAATGTTAGAGAAACAAAGAGCTTGCTGTAATCTCAAGTACTGCAACTGCTGTACATTAGCAATGGCGTTCTGCTGCTGACAGTGGGGCAGTAGAAATACCTGTCAATGAAATATGTCATCTTGGAAAACAAGACAGAACAAACAAACAAACAAACAACACCCCCCCCCCCAAAAAAAAAAAAAAAAACAAAACACCCAAAAAAACCCCAGACAAAACAAAAACAATATTAGATTCTCCCACTCTCCAAAAAAAAAAAAAAAAAAAAAAAAAAAACCCAAACCACCAAAAAAAACCCAGGAGCAGGAAAAAACCAAAATACTTTAGGGGTGTATTAATAGTATATGGTAATACCGATTTTTAAAAACAAAACAAAAAAGACTTGGCACTGCAGGAGTTTTTCCTCTTTTTAAGGTATGGCATTATACATGCTGGTGGCATAGGAAAGTACCTCAGTGACTGGATCCTTGAAGGGGAACCTCCATTTGATCTGATAGAATTAGATCCCAACCGCTATGGAAAATGGACCACCACAGAATACACAGCAGCTAAAGCAAGAGAATCTTACGGATTTAATAACATTGGTAAGAAGGTATTTTTTTAAAAATACATTTATATGCTGAAAATTGTTTCCAACAAGGCATGCCTCTAGATTTCTCTGTTTATATTCATGTGTTTTATCTTGGTGATGATCTTAGTATGCCATGGGTTTTGGTTTCGCTTTTTTTCCCCTTCTAGTTGGTTACCCTAAAGAAGAAAGATTTGCTGGGAGACCAACAGAGAGAACCAGTGGGCTGTATGATCTGCTGAAGTCAAAATGTTCAATGGGCTTTCATGCAGGATGGGAGCAACCTCATTGGTTCTACAAACCCGGAGATGAGACTGGATACAAGTAAATGAAGGATAATCTTTTCTCCCCCCTGGATAAATTGTCATGATAGCGAGGACCAGCTAAGTTAAATTTAATGAGAAGCATACATTTATTATTCATTTCAGCTGAAGGTGTCTGTTAGGTAGATCTTCTGTTCTTGTTTTCCCTGTAGTTTAGAATCCATTCCATTCTGATAATGCAGGCATTTCAGAACACGCATTGAGGTATCCTCTAACTCTTCTAGGTTTAGGGTATCGGGGAGCAGCCTTGCTTAAGGAAGAGTTTATTAAAAATTTGTGGTTTTCTCCCTTTTGTATTATTTGATCAGCAGTACAGTATAATGTTTACATGATTCCTCTCCATATAATTCTCAGGAAAAGAAAAGCCCAGTCCTCCTTCCTTTTGTTTTTATTTCCTCTGTGCCTGCCCACCTAGTTACTACTTACATCAGGGAGCATCCCGCAAATAAATGTTTTCCACATTATGACAGGGATTCTGGAGTCCCTGTCTAAGCAAGGCTCATAAAGGAATAAAGAGACACACTTTGCTGTTCAGAAATAAAGCCTGTAACACCTTAAACTCAAACAAATGATTCAACAACAAAGTATGATGAAATTTACACGACAGACTACTACTTCTTCAACTTTTGAGCAGTTCACACTTTATTGTAAAAAAAACAGTGATAAAATATCAACCCATATCTTTCTCTGTTGTTAAAGGATTTTAATAATTAAGCTATGATAGACCAAGGAAAATATTGGGTAAGCTACCTAGAATTAGGAAAGTCTGTCTTTTGAATTGTTGTTAAACTGAAGAAACTGGAATTGTTTGCAAAAAAGAACACCAGATTTTCAAATTGTGTTTTATGTGTGTAAATGCTCTGTTTCAGACCCAGTTTTCGGCGCACAAATTGGTTTGACCCTGTGGGTCGTGAGTATAAACAGGTTATGGAAAAAGTTGGTGTGATTGACCTGTCACCATTTGGCAAGTTTAAAGTAAAAGGCACAGATTCTGTTAAGCTGCTGGATCATCTATTTGCAAATGTTGTTCCAAAGGTAAATGGGACAGTGATAACTTTTAATGTAGGACTTAGACAAGCAACATCTGTTTCAGAAATAGAAAATTAATCATAATATTATTGCTGTATTTTTCAAATACCAAACACTCAAATCCTTTGGAGAAAATGCTCTATCAGCAGATGTATTTCATTCACTTAAGAGCAGGAATAGCAGAGTTTTGTACTAGAGGAGTCCCAGGTTTGATTGGGGCTGACCTGAACTTTTGTTACAGATCATTGAAGCATAGAATGGTTGAGGTCGGAAGGGACCTCTGGAGGTCATCTTGTCCAACCCTGTGTGCAAGTAGGTGACTGGGAATTCATTGCCTAGAACTATGTCCAGATGGCTTTTGAGTATCTCCAAGGATGGAGACTCCACCAGTGCTCTGGGCAACCTGTTTCTGTTCTCAGCCACATTTACAGTAAAAAAGTGTTCCATTATGTTCAGACAGAACTTCCTGTGTTTCAAATCTTTGTCTAAAAAGGTCCAAGTAAATCTCACCTGGATTTGTTTTACAGTATTAAATAGTACAATAGTTTGACAACTGCCTGCCTAAAACTGTGCTAAACCATGGCAGCTTGAGGCAGCAGAGCAGAGCAGTGAGTGAAAGTGCCCTTGCCTGACAATAGCTGGATGTTTTACTCTTCTTGGATGCCCAATAGAACAGTTTTGTTGTTTTGTTTTTTGGGGTTTTTTTCTTCAAATGTGACCCATGCTTGTTTTCCATCCCCTCCTACTGCCTCCGTTGTACAGCTGGCTGCTGGAGCAGCAGGGTTGCAAATATTCAGGATATTCAGCTTTCAGCTCACACCTGCTCTTTTTCCACAAGTGCGGGTACTCACAGATTCTCAGAATTTGATCCTGTTTTGACAAATGGCACACTGTAACAAACTACCCCAGGTTTTTTATTCTTGGTCTTCAGTTTATGGTAGGGCTCCATGAGTCCCCTTATCTTCCTACTTTGTGAGCCACTCTTGTGTAGAGTCTTTAACTTTAATGATACACCTCCAGCAAGCACATCATTCCTTTCTGAGTGCTACATATACAGGGCTTGCTCATTTCACAACAGAATTTCATTAAGTTTTTGCTGTAGGGGATGGTTTTAGCAGCTTCAGACACCAGAGGGAGGAGGTAGGAAAACAGTAAGTACACTGAGACTGTAGTTAGGAAAACAGTTAACTTCTTCACAGAGGTCAGAGCCAACTAAATGGGAAGGCTGTACATAAGAATGGTATCCTATAGGTTTAGGAGGAACAAGAACCTGAATTGACATGTAGTCATAATTTTTTAGTCATAATTTGTGATAACAATATAGCTTAAAGTTTATCTTCTTTCTAGCCTGGGGTAGAGGTCAGGTAACTATGTCATTGATGGGCATGGATAACACTTGCTGAATATATTTATGTAGTGAAGGGAAAGCAAGATTAGACAGGAAATTACGAGAACAAAGTGAGTGCTTTCTGTGGAGTTTAATCAGTGTTGCTAAAGGGAAAAGGAAAGCTAGACAGCAAAGTAGAACTGTTTATGAGTCCACTTAAAAATCCAGCATTGACAGCAGTAGGTTATTTAAGCCATCTGATTTTTGGTACCATTCGTGCTTACCTGCATCATAAAATAATTCAGTGAGGTTACTGGAGACACTTGTATTGCAAGCAGGTTGAGCATGACTGGCATCAGATCCTGAAAATTTGACTATGTGCCTCTATTATGCCAGTAACTAATATGACCTTGCAAAATAATGTTAATACCTGCAATAGTTTTCCTTCTTTCCACTCATTGTCTGGAATCTGTGCACTGACTGACTGATTGACGAGGTTCTTATGAAAGCAGAATGAAGTAAGAGAGATTAAATTCTGCCTCTGGAACCAGATCAGCATCAGCACAACAGCTGTGGCACATTCGTATTTCTGTTTCTATGGATGATATCTGTATGAACATGTATATGTTCTGTGGACACAGCTGTGTAACTGTTACTTGAAATTTTGCCTCTAGAGATCACGTTTCTACACAGAACCTGATCCATATATACAGAGAGATGTACAGAAATGTGTAGATTCATAGTCAGCAACTACATAAAATATAAAAGCAGACATAAATCAGGGCCACAAAAGCATGAACCAACTCAGTATTTCTTTAAAGTAAGGGGCAAAGTGTATGTTATCCTTTTGGGATCTGAAAGCCTTATCCACATGATTGAAAAAGAATATTTGTGTCAATAATGGACATAGAATTTTATATTCTGTTGATCAGAGAACAAACGAAAATTGATTGAACTTGCATTGAAAATGCATTTTTAAATCAAATGTAGCTTAAGCATGCCTTGTCTAATACAGAATTAACAGAATTTTTTAGAGGTCTGATTTATCTTAGTTAAAAAAAATTTTTTTTTCTGTAAAGAAAAATGCGAAGTTTCCACTATAAAGCTTAAGCTTGGCCAATTGTGTTACTGTTCACTCTTATTATGGCATAGCAGAGCAAACATAAAAAATTTGTTTTTTCAAGTGAAGATGTGTTTCTGTATGTGTCATAATATTTAAGAATTCAGAAGTTTTATTCTGCATTCTTAATAACTGTACATTTTACTCTGTAGGTGGGTTCCACAAATATAAGCCATATGTTAACACCGAAAGGAAAAGTTTATGCTGAGCTAACAGTCTCTCAACTGTATCCTGGAGAGTTTATGCTTGTAACTGGCTCAGGCTCAGAACTCCATGATCTGAGGTTAGTTTATTTTTCATACAGTAAGTACATACTGCCATACAGTCACATTAATATAAAAACCTTTCTATGAAGTGCCAAATTTTAATTATTACTCCACAAACCTTTCACTAGGTTAATGAGAATTCTACTTCTTTATTGATTTCGGTTTCTTAGAAACTTGGTTGACTTGAATCCTAAAGTATAAGCAGCTGGATTATTGCTGATGTAAAAAGATGGAGAATTTACTGATAGTTATGTAATATACTATGGAGGTAGTTCTTGTTTTGTTGTTGAACCTGTTAGTGTTTGGCATTGTATAATGGAACACAGTACAGTTGTTCCTTTCTGTATTTTCTCTTACGCAAAAGAAAAATTGGCTTTGAACATGGATGACCCCAGAGGCATTGACCTGGCTAGTACACATGGATAGTGCAGGCTTCCTGATACTGTCTGATAATGCCTTCTGCATTGGATCTGGGATCACAAAGTGAAACAACAGAACAACAAGAAAGGAAGTAGAAGCAGTTGCAAGATGACTTCATTAAAATGCTTTTTGTACATGAGCATTGGAAATGGCATTTCTAGTGCTATTAGCAGCCGTACATACACACTAAGAAAAAGAACTTTTCTTACTGAAGGTGGCTGACAAATCAGTTGTTCAAAATGAATCAACACATATAAGACTGAAATTTGCTACCCCAATGTGCAATGAATGATACATTGTTTCATAAGGGTCCCATGGGAATTGGTAGGACCATTGGCACATTCAGGAATCAAATGGCAGAACAAGATCTAATGCGTTTACTTCTGCAGAATTTCTACAGTCCTGTTTGGTACTCACCTGTGTCTGAGACCTGTTAACACTGCTTAACGGAGGAGTACTTCTTTTTACGTTTTTAATGTAAAAATATTTAACTTTTTTTTTTTACATTTTTAAATATACTCATTTATTTTGTGAGCTTCCTAAGAGATAATACACAGCTGATGTTTTTGATTAAATCAAAACTGAACATCCTGCCAATACTTCAGATACTGTGTTCAGGAGGGAACAAACATGGTTGTACATTTCTATTGACACAGGAGTTGATTTGGAGATGTCTTATGTTCATAGTGTTTATTGCTCACACTTTTTGTACACTGACATTATGGATCCAAAAGCAAATCTGTGCTCATTCATGTGATATCACTTCTATTTCTTATCTTGAAAATACTGTTCCACCCATTTAACTTCTGTCCTTCGCTGGCTGTATCCCAGATGCCTGTGTTCCCATACCAGTATCTCACCAGAAAACACTGTTTAACATCAATAATGGATTTGACTTTCTAATGTAGCACAGACTTCCATTGGTTTTGAGAAGGTATGGGACTGGGGAGATATACACTAACAAAAAATTCTTCCTTTTTAAATTTTATCTAAATACTTTTCATAAACAAATTTAACATCACTGTTGTCTTTTATGTGCAGATGGATAGAAGAGAAGGTAATGAGAGGTGGATACAAAGTTGAAATAGAAAACATGACAGATGAGATGGGAGTACTTGGTGTAGCAGGTCCATATGCACGACAGGTCCTCCAGAAGCTGACAAGTGAGGATCTGAGTGATGATTCATTTAAGTTTCTCCAGTCTAGACACCTGAAACTTTCTGATATTGCTGTTACTGCCATTAGGATATCATACACAGGTAAGCTGTAAAGAAAACACACTCTTGGGGAAGGAGACAATAAACAAAATAATACATATAACTAAAATTATGTTGAAAAATAAATCTCATCATTTATTCATAAGCAATAGGTTCATTACATTTGATATATAAGCATGTGAGAAACACAGTACATTAGTTTTAAAATGTGATATGGTCAGAGTCTGTGCTGAGTTTTCCAAGATCTTTTTCTCTAGAATACCCTATAGTGTAAATATTTATTCTGCAGAACAAAAGGCCAGTTCTGATAACCTCTGTGGTATTTGCTGCAAAACCAACGTCAAGAATTGTTTTTGGATTATAATTTCAAGTGCCTTGAAAATGTAATCCTGTAGTGCTATTTGGTTTTTCTCTGTTACTTTTTATTTCTTTTCATGTCCATCTTGTACTGCAATAGACCAAATTCAGAGATTTGTGAAGCACCTTAAGTCCCTGTAATTCAGATTTGATTCTACTGAATATGATACAATACACTTATTTTATGCTTATTTATACTTAGTTACGTCTGCTGTTCACTTGCCAAGTCATCATCTGTTTATAATGTCCTTAAGCTTCATCTCTCATTGTGACTTTTTTTCTTATCAGTTATTCTCTTTTTTTTTTTTTTCCCCCTCATTTTTCAGTTAACATTTTAAACATCATCTGTTTATAATGTCCTTAAGCTTCATCTCTCATTGTGACTTTTTTTCTTATCAGTTATTCTCTTTTTTTTTTTTTTCTCCCTCAGATTTCAGTTAACAGTTTAAATCAGGGTAACAGTACCACTGCTTGAGAACTAGGGTATAAATTCTTTAGTGATTCTTGCAGGGAATTAAACTTGCTATATGACAGCAGAATTGACCCTAGAATGTGAATTAACACTTAGAGCATTGTTCCCCACTTTTTTTACTGAGGATCAGGCTGTATTTATTAGGCTTGTTTCATTGTTGACCTGATGAAACCGTTAATCTGGTTCATGTAACAGGTGAATTGGGCTGGGAGCTCTATCACAGAAGAGAAGATTCTGTAGCTCTTTACAATGCAATCATGGAAGCCGGACAAAAAGAGGGAATTGACAACTTTGGAACATATGCGCTGAACGCTTTAAGGCTGGAAAAAGGTTTCCGAGCCTGGGGGGCAGAGGTCAGGAAATATAACTTCTCTATTATTTTTTTCTGTGGGTTTTTTTTTTTAAAGTTAGTATGATTACGGAGCCTTTAGTCAGAGTTAGCACAGACAGTATTTGTTCCAGTTTCTCAGTTTAGAATGAAAAGAAAATTTACCTCGAGCAAGAAAAGCTGCTGTAATTCTGGTCAGTGTATTTTCTAAATAAAAATAGGTGTTATACTCCATTGCACTGCTGGCAAAGACACACTTACTTTGATTCACTAATGTTTTTCCCTCTTGTGTATAACAAAATTATGAGGGTTTTGCTGAGCTCTAGTGTTTTGAAATCAAAGGTTTGGCTGATAGATCCTGAAACCATTTTATTTTTGTAATAGCTGTGTCATGAGAGGCCAATTATTCTTGCTTCATAATGTGTTTGGAACTTTCTCATTTACTGTTAGCTTGTTTCTGCCAGATTTGCTCACTCACAATAAAGAACTACTCAGGGGGCCTCGAGAGTTTGGGAAAAATCAGCACAATTTCTGTTTACCCAAAATTTTTCCTAATTCCTTTGGAAATGAAAGAACTCAAGAAGGTGAAATCATGGGTGTTTGTTTTCATTCTTGCTTCAAATGCTGCCTAATAAATAATTCGGCTTACACGAAATGGGAAAGTGGTGAATAAAATTGGCCTTGTGTTTTATTTTATTGCTAAGACATTCTGCAGCGTTGCAATTAATGTGCATACCTCAGATATTCAATCTTCTGCAGGTTCCGTTCTGCTTTGGTGGAAAATCCTTTTTCTTCCTAGAAAGTGTGTTTACTTTGCATATTGAAACTTAGATGAATGATTTACATATCTGTGTTTCTGTTAGACATATTTGTAGACATTTTGTTGAAATCACATACTGGAAGCTTACAGTGTATTCAAATGGAAGTTGCAGATATGCAATGTGGAAGACATTGACCCAGGAGTAAATAGAAGGATGCATGGAATGAATAAATAAACCCCCTAACCCCAAAGCTATGGTGTTCAGATGGTGAATTTATGTTTTTTAACAGATGAACTGTGACACTAATCCCTTGGAAGCAGGACTGGAATACTTTGTAAAGCTAAACAAGGTATGTTTTATTATTTTCAAAGTGTTCTGTTATGTCCAAGGTTATTCCTTTAAGTGTTTGAAAAGAAAAATGTCATATCTGTAAACTAAAGCAGGCTTAGAAAATGAACCAAGGAACTACATGAATAATTATAAGAACAATTAACTTTATAAATACTGAGTTGTTTAAAAAAATGTTTCATATTTTTCCATGCTTCTTGCTTACAGAATTATACATTAGTTCAGGAAGCTGCAAATACTAAATGTTGTCTACGTGAAAAGTAACTCCTTGCGATTAATTTTCGTGGAGGAATTTGAGTTGTGCTTTTGTAAACATACAGTATCTATATACAAGCTGAACAAGCCTTTTCATACTGTGGAAATGTCTTACCTGCTCATTCTTGTTAAGAGTGGATCATTTTCCCCGGCTAGCACTCTAGTATAGCAATTACTGAAAAAAATGATAGACTGTTTAGAAGAACTGCTGACTGACAGCTTAAATGTAGATCAAATACAAGTTAAATTAATATATTGATTAAAAAATGTTAGTTGTTCACAGAATTTCTGAAGAGGTCCTCTGCGCATAACTTGTTCCTGCCTGACTTGAAGTTTAGAGAATGGGACTAGTTGAATTTAAATGTGTAGTAAAACCAAAAAATCAGCATTCTTTTTTTTTATATTAATATTTTAGCAAATCAAACTCTATTATAGTCTAAGAGATGCAGAAATTGCCTGTGATTCTCTTTTCCAGTCCAAATGAATCCCGAACCAAATGTCCAAACTCTGTCAAATTGAGGACCATTCTGTGATTCCTGCT
>NW_010411576.1:11995-12559 GCF_000710305.1 Buceros rhinoceros silvestris | reverse complement strand
CTGAAGCGTTTTCCTGTGCAGCCCTAACGCCATCCATTGCTACCAGTTAGCCCATCATCTCAAACAGCAGTTGCCTGCACAGAGGATGTGAAGTTTCTAATGTAAAAAATTAGGCCGTAGACATTTCAAGTCAGGTGCCCTAAATGAGGCACTATTTCTGACTTAATCTTTTGCTTCAGTTTTTTGTCTGTAAAATAAAGTGCCAACATTTTTACATGAGGGAGATTAAGAAGAAAAAATAATGTTTGTGAAACATGTCATCTTTACAATGACATAATGTGATACATTCTTATTTATGATCTTATTTATGTTCTATTTATACCCGAAATGGTAATAAATTAGATAGTAAATGACCCTTGATAAGTTTTGCCATGTTATAACATGGAGGCCCTGTGGAACTGATCAAAAGAAACCCAAACTGTAAGTTACGGCTCCAAAACACTTTGGGTAGGCAAGAATTATGGAGGCACATTAAACATAAAAAGGTGCGTTTATCTTTTTGAGGCAATTTCACTGACTGTAACAGCGACAAGCCCAGGAAGATGCTTTTCCTCTCCAACTGCT
>NW_010411576.1:9404-11901 GCF_000710305.1 Buceros rhinoceros silvestris | reverse complement strand
TGAACCTGACTATACCTGTTAAAGTTCTTCAACCTAGGCAGGATTGAGGCACAGTGCTCCCAGGGGTGTCAGTAGCAGTTCCTACATGTAGTAGAGTTACAGCTGTCTCCACTGGGTAATGTCTTTTGTCCTAATCAGAGTAACTGACACGTGTAAGGGAAATACTGAATCTTGTAGAACAGGGTTATGTTGTATTTAGTCATCAAGGACTTTCCCATCTTGAGGTAAGCATTAGGAGGATTGCAGAGGAATGCAATAAAAAATTATGTTCCTCTTAGTAGTTTTTCTTTCCACTCCCATGTGATACATCTGTTTGGTGTGGGGTTTTGGTTTTGGGGGTTTGGGGGGTTTGTTTTTGCTTCTGTTTTTTTAAAAGTATAAGCAGGAAAGCAGCTATAAGCAGGGGAAGGTGTTGCTTGCCAAGATGCTGGTGCAGAACATAGGAGGGCACTAATGTGCCTGAAGCATTTGATTATTGCTCCGCACACTTCCCTGCATGGTTGAAATACAGGGTTGGAACAGCTCTCTAGAGCAGATACTCACATTGTAGAGAAATGGGCATGGAATGAATCTCCAGCATAGATGCAGGGTGTCAGCCTAAAACATTTGTCAGTTTTGCTGAACTAATGCGAAAAAGGAAGTAATCCATGTTTATTTATTGGCTCGAATGAGGGCAGTTGTGACTGTGTGTTGACACTGAAGAGGCACCTGAGCTAACTCGGATATTGGAAGCAGTCTAAACACTGTAGCCTGAAGTGCAATGTGAGATTATTTACTTTGATTGTTGGCAGTTTGGGGCTTCCATGCCTCTGTTTTTGGTGTCCATTTGGCATGGCACAAACCTCAGCATTCTTCACAGGCCACCATGATTGAAGGCAATCAAAATACTCTGTTATCATCTGTTCCTATTTTTAAGGAAACTTATACCCCAAACGGGCAAACAAGATAAAAACTACAAGCAACAGATACTTAAATACTTCTTTTTGACATCTTGGTGTGTTGGGTTCCGGACAAGGATTATTCCTTTTAAGGACGCGCCCCCAGCGGGGGAAAGTGCTGAGTTCTGTGTAAATTAAAACCAAAATGCACTGTTCGGTTAGTTACTAGAGCGCTTCTTACTGTGCAACAAGCAGCTGAACTAGCTCACAAAATGACAAAAGGACTTCAGCATAAGTGAATTAGTTTAGTGGTGACCTGTCAGTGCAGGGTGAATGGCTGGGCTGGTGGACTCAACGATTAATGCTCTCTTCCACCCAAAACGATTCTGTGATTCTGTGAATCTTGAGTCATGTTTCTTAGAAAATATACAGTTTCTGAACAGATTAAAGTCCATGAATGCCAGCAAAGGTAATGCAATCAAAAAGTATATGACATTCCAGAAGAAGACATTCAAATATCTGGGAAATTAATAAGAAGGAGTGTAAATTCCCCAAAAAGTCCTGATATTTCTCTGTGTTTACAAAGTTTAGTGTTTGCATCATCTTCACATACATACGGACTAGTAATTTTTTTTGTGATAACAGGAAAAACTCTTAGAAGCTTAAGTTAAAAATATTTTTTTCCCCACAGTCTATTAAATTGTAGCGTAGCAATAAATAAACCTGTTTCCTCAGGATATTTGCGGCAACTTTCATTTAATCAGTAAAGCTGAAGTGATAGTGTTCTTGTAGGTGATTTCCTCTAGACTCTGCCTGATACTTCTTTTTTGTCTAATGTAAGCATTAGTTGTTTCCTTGCACAGATGAGCAGGATAAGCTGTGATTAAATCAAAGTAGAGGTACAGTAGCAGAATTAATTTCTAATTTAAAGTATACAGTGTCTTCATAACTTCACAAAAAACTGTCTGGTTTAGGGGTGGGATTTTTTTATTATCTGTTGTCTTTCTTACGGTTGTTCAGTTACTTTTAGTAAGTTAGATAGCCTCATCTCATGAATAAGCACTCTGCCAGTAAATATTCCATAGAATTCTAATGGTCTTTGTGACAAGAAGTATCTTTAAAAAATACCTTTAAAGAAGAAATGTTGCAATTTTTTTACCTCCACATTCTAGAACATAGTTTTAGTTCTGCTGCCCTTTTACACTTTCTCAGGTTTAACTGGTTAAAGATAAATAGTACATCACCTCTGAATGCTTTTTGTTTTTCAAAATCCTGGTTTAAACTTAATGGATTTTTCAGATATTATTGTGGAACAAGAAAAGCAATCATCAGATGTTAATTCATTCCAGACCTTTGGTCTGTGGCAGGATCATCTACTCCTGTGTTTACCTTGACATATGTATAAAGATTCCATGTGTGACATTACAAAGACCTCTCACTCCTGAGGATCCCACGGTTTCCCTGGGTCATCTATTTTCGTGATTCACTATCCTTATGTTAGAAAATGTTTTCTTGCTACACTTCAAACTTATCAGTGATTATTACAATTGTTATGTTCACTATGGAGATACAGAAAATAATACTTCCTTATTTCAGAAGCTGACTGTGCCTTCACATGC
>NW_010411576.1:0-9269 GCF_000710305.1 Buceros rhinoceros silvestris | reverse complement strand
GGGGGGGGGTTTGGTCTTCTGAATTGATTGATCGTTTTTAGCTAATTAAATATTCCTAAATACAGCCTATTTTTCTCCTGAGTGAGATGGACTAGAAGTCCCAATAAAGCTTGATGTTAGAGTGAAAAAAACTTCCATGTCAATCTGAGTGGCTCACAGAAATGAACTGCTCCACAAGGATTTTCGATGTGATTCCAACAGTGCTAACTGTGTGCAGCTACGAAGTCTGTAGTTAACTCTTTGTAAGTTCGTGACTTGGTTTGCTGTATCCAAGACTGCCATCTCCTGGTCGCTCTCCCTGCAGCAAATGCTCACAGCGATTTGGGAAGAGGATGTGGTGGGTGTTAGAAACCATTTGAGACTCCCTTTCAGACGTTCTTCCTCTGAGTGCCTAGCTCAAATTTAGTGTTTGTTTCCACTAGGAGGAAACTCTGTTGTCAGAGAGTTTCTTTGTTGCAGCCCTGTTTAGTTACTGAGGCAGTTCCTCCGTGCTCTGTAGAATCTCTTGCTTTTTCCTTACATCTACTCTACTAGGTTTTTCAAAATCTAATCATCTCCTTTGATTTCTGCTCCTTCCCCTGTTTGCTTATCACTATTTGTGTCTCATGTCTACCAACCTTACTGCCTGAATTTTGATGTCAAAAAAATGCCACATAGACTACAAGGTCTCACCTCTCTTTCTCACTTTGGCATTTAGTGGCTTTTACTGTTGCACCTAATAGACACATGAGCATTTAATTGCTTTGTTATCCATTATGAATAGAAGTTGTGTCATGCCTATCATCTTCACACATTGGTGAATGACAAGATACAGTCCTTCAGTATTGACCTGACTTCCGACATAACTATACCTAAGTTGTTATCTCACCGAAAACTGGGATGAGTGGTTCTAAGGCTGTGTCTCCACCCTTTTCTTCCTTTGGAAGCATGTTTAAACTTACTGTTTCATGCCCTTGTCTTTCCAGTCATTTGTTTCTCTCCCAACCATTCTGTCATAACTGCCACTCGTGTGTCAGTCCAACTGTGCCTAAAAAAATCACATCATTGGTATTGTCTCCTGAACTCTTTAAAAAATATTAAGTTTTACCTCGTGCTTGTGAACACATGGTAACTTACACAAGCTAAAAGCCTGATGGGGAGAAGAGCAAGGCAAATATATATGTCCAATATGTTAATAGATGAGATAATCAATGGGCTCCCTTTAGCTGTATGCTATTTTAAAGACAACTGACTTGTCTTTGTGGTCTGATTTTCCGTTACAATCTCTGAGTTAGTTAACACAAGTAAAAAGCACAACCTGTCTTCTTGTTTTTATCTGGTAAACTACAAACAATGTGAGGCTAAGCAGTATATGTTTTCTTTATCTTGTATCTAAGAAATGTTTTTATTTTATCTGAAAAACATTTCATCCACCAAAGCTTAATTCTTTGGGAGCTTGTGCCAAGATAATGGAAAGTCTTCTGTATTTTAGGCCTGGCTTATTAGGACTGTCCTTACTCTAAGTAGTACAAGTTTTACATTGTTACTACATGTCTAGTGGTTATTTTTTTAAAGCTAAGAGACAACAAGAGGAGCTTTAGGTTGGGATTGTGTAGGGTTTTTCTTTGTTTCTGTTCTTATTCTTCTGGGGGTTTTTTGTATTAATTTATTGAATTGTACTGTTTAGAATTGGATTTTTTGTTTGCATTATATTTAGTGTGACAAGCTAAAACAAATAGAAGCAATACCCAAACTGACTATTTTTCCCCTAGAAACAGAAAGCAGTTGTAACCAAGAATAGCCAGACTGAAGCTGAATGAATCAGTTTCCAAAATGCTGTTTTGATTGGAATGAATGAGCTTATGCACATGTACTCATAAATCAAAACTGAATAATGGTGGAAAAATGTTAGTGTACAATTAACATGGATACCTAAGAACTGTAAACCAAAAAGACTAAACTAGTCAGATTCATATGGTTAGCATTTCTTAAGAAGTTGCTTTAAATGTTTTAAAAATTCATATACCTTTTTTTTGTGTTTGTGTATTATATATACACATGTATTTTCACACATTCATTTTTATCCATGTTCATGTGTTCATATAGGAATGTGTGCGTTTATGTAGGTACATATACATAGATATAGACGCACACATTTTTGCAGAGTGTGTGTATGTTGATATATTTGTGTATATTTTGCAGTTTTAATTCTGGGTTACCTCTTGGTTATTTTTCCAAGCTATGATTCTAAAAATACAGGAATATTCTTAACCTTCAAGGAAGATAAAATCCAGAGTACAAACCTGTTATGCGAAATCTTCCAAATCCATCTCCAGTTAGCATAACAACTATGTAGTGGTTTATTACAGGTGGCCAAAAGCCTGACACAGTTAAAGTGAGTTTAAATTACAAATTTAATTTTGTGTCTGTAAACAATAATCAAAAAATGATCCAGACATACATATATTCCAAAGCCGGCTAGCTGCTTGCTTTAATGGTTTCCATATCTAAAAGGTAATAAAAAAATGGAACTCAAAATTATTTGTGCTGTCAACCTCAAGGTTCCCATAATTAGTAAATTAACAGGCATTAACTGTCACCTATACAGTTATTCTGGAAGTAACCCATTAAACTGAGGACAAGGGCACAGTAGAAGAATGCTGTCAGAAGCTGGTTCTGAGAGGGAGTCCCCTCTGTTGCCACTCTTTTCTTACTAAGAGACCTAAGACGGGAATTTACAGACATTCATACCGCCAGTTTAGATGCCTTAGTACATCACTGCCATCCACACTGGGCTGGCAAATATGCCATAGGACTGAAGAGAGACCATATATCTTCCAGACCAGCAGCTGGAGGCTAGTCAGAGGGCCCTGAGGCGTATAACTTTGTATTTGAATTCTTGTGTTCAGTTCCACAGTCACATTCCTTGTGACTGAATACCAGATACTACACTAGCATGTATCAGAAGGAGTAGATTCGGTGCTGAACGTACCTGTGGAATATTTACTTCTTCGGTATTTCTCTCTGCCATGCAAAGCATTTTAGTCTCTGTGTCGTGCTATAGTATACAGTCTTACTTGTGTTTCTAGTTTTAGGTATTTGGGTTCAAAAATGATCCTGCATAGTAGAAATGTAATCCTATGAAAAGTGAGAGGGAACTACCAGTAGCTGGTTGTTGTCTGGTCTGATATCTTTGCTTTATATTTTCCAGCAGCCTCTTGACGGTTATTCTAAAAAGAATCTTCACAATCCTTTCTTTTTTCTGGTCCCAGCTGTATTTCATGCTGTCTTTCCCCTACGGGTGCTGTCTGTGATCCTTATGTGCTTTATCTGCTTTATCCTCAGTTGGTCCACCATGATTTTCAAATTAACTGGTCTTTAAGATGTTTTCCACAACTGCCTAATAGTCTAATCTTTCAAAGTTCAAAACTACCTCATCACGTGAATAATTTACTTGGAGCCTACACATAGAAGAATGAATGTGAACCTGAATAAGAACTACAGAAATAGGAACAGAGGAACTAACCACGTAATAATCTATTCCAAGAAAAATACGCGTTGCTTGTAATTCCAACTGTGCAGTAATTCTCTACAGAAATTAAAGAACTTAACCAGAAATAGTATTTTTGATGCCTGCAACAGTATTTCCCTTCTTTTCTTTTAAATACACATCAAATTACTATAATTCTTGCTTAAGACCTAAGATTAACTGCCTCTTCAGGTTTTTTTCTGCTAGCCATCTTCTCAGCAAAGGCTGGAAAGCTAGAGGACGTTGTAACTGCTGTTATGTTTCTTGCCTATGGAGCAGGCTGCTGTGAATCTGGTGAATTAGATGAATACAAGCATTTTGGTCTAACTGTTCTATACCTCTAAAGAAAAAATTAGTAGGCAGAATTTGCAATCCACTGTTCCTAGTATTTACTGCACAGTTATTAGAAATAATGATAACCACCCTGATTACTATTTTGTCCTCTGTCTGAACTGTCAGCATCTTTGAAAGGAGCTTTCTCTTGTTTCTTGAGACATTCTGTCGAGGACAATGAAGTTTCTAACAACTCTTTTTTCTATGGCTTCTTTTGCCAATTTGTTCTCTATCCAAGTAAGGAAGTTTTCTGAATTAGATTTAAGAGTTAGGAGCTAACAGTGTGTGACAAGTCACACTCACGGCTGCTGCTGGGCAAAATGAGCTTATATCTGTGAACCCAACCATGGAATCAGGCTAGCTCAGTGGAATCAGTCCAACATTATCACATTCAATAAATGCTGATTCAGAGACTTATGGATGGCTGCCCCCATACTTGACACAAATTTATGCATTCTGCTTCCAGAAATACAAGAATCTGCTTGTACCTTTCTAGGCAAGCTGAAAAGGGGAACTCCAAGTGATTGTATTATTATTTAACTAACTTCCTGCATTATGGTAGATAAGGGAAAAAAACGTAAATACCTTAAAACAAGAAACTGGAGTAAACTGCCAGCTCTGCAGCCTGGCAGAGACACCAAAGTGGAATAGTAACAAGTTGCTATCATGGCTGATGATGGCAACAAAGAGGATGTTTGTCCACAGAGAGAGGCCTGGTCTTCAGGATCTGGGTATTGGAATTCTATTTTTTTAATAGAACCTGAAACTATATACAGTCTTCTGGCTCACAACTTTAACTGGGCAGGCAGTCTTGTAACATGTTTCACTACACATGTATTTCTACTCATTCCATAATTGGGATTATGGATATTAAATAACTGAGATCTAGAAAAACTAATATACTGGGTGCAGTTACCATGATAAAATGTACCAATATAAAAATACCAAGATACAAGATGTGTTAAAGGTTTGATTTCATCTGTGTTTCATACAGAATACTTAAGTGATAGGAAAACAAATGAAGATAAACCTAAGTGCTTATATCTCTAAACTTTTTGCAGAACCCACATAACCATATAACATCATTATCTTCTATTTTTTTCAGCCAGCAGACTTTACAGGAAAGCAAGCACTGAAGCAGATTAAAGAAAAGGGCCTCAAACGACAACTGGTATATCTCACCCTGAAAACAGATAATGTTGATCCAGAGGGAAATGAAAGTGTGTGGCATAATGGCAAGGTGAGGACTACAGATCATGTTACAAGAAACTAGTGTTAACTCTCCATGAACACAATCTAACTTTGTGTTTCAAGTGTGAATGCATTGTTTTTGTTTTACTGGCACAAAACAGTATGGAGCTATGATAAACACTTTCCAATCTTCAAGTATAATGCACAGACTAAATACTTACTGAGAAAATGTGAAATACCATCAAGTTGTAGAAGCTAGAGTTGGAAATATTGAGATCCATTCTCTTCTTTTGCAAGTTCACCATTGTCCTAACAACACTTCTGCTATCCACTTAAAAGAAAAAAAACCAACAGCAAAGTTTGAGCCTCCACACTTCAGCACAAGTTATGTGTTGAAACACTCTCTGGCGGTTAAATTATTTTATATAACAAACATATGCATGTGTATAGTGTATGTTGCGGTGAAAACTTAATTGAACACAATAGGAATAGACTGTTTTTTCAAGGAGGAAAAACTTCCCAGTTTAAGGCGATGACACCCACAGTAGAGAATATTATGAGCTGCAAGACACACTTGAAACTTGCTTGGTGTATGAAGTGTATAAACCACGACTAGTATATCAGATGTGTAGTTGTTTGAGTCGATGTCTGTTTTTTTTAAGAAAACCTCACTGCATCTAGAAAATAAAGATAAATGTTTGTGGTTTTTTCCAGGTTATTGGCAACACTACGTCTGGAAGTTTCAGTTACAGTGCTCAGCAGAGTCTGGCTTTTGCATATGTTCCCACAGAACTTAGCAAAGTTGGACAGAAATTGGAAGTTGAAATTTTAGGAAAAAATTACCCAGCAATCATTGTACAAGAGCCACTGGTGCTGACTGAACCAACAAGAATGCGCCTTCAGAGAAAGGGTGAAACTCCCAAAATATAAACACAGATGAGGATACAGTGAATCATGCAGTAGGAAATAGTTCCATTAATACACATGAAATTAAGAGAATCAGACTATTCAGATTTCCTAATTACTAAGAGTAAGATCCTCATCGTCATACATCAGTGAGAAAGTCAATGGTGTTACCCTCCTGCTTCCTTGTATGAGCTGTTTGCGTTAGAGATCTGAGCACAGTTCGTGCACCAGTGCGGGTTCACCTTCTCAGTAGCATTTGCGAGCAGAAAGGGCAGAGAATGAGCAGATCCTTGATTCACTGTGCTCCCACATTGGCTGGCAGATCTGAAATAATGCAAAGGAGAAAGTTGCTGTTGGTATTGGCCAGTAGCAAATTCTTCTTACTCTTTGACCCTCGCAATTTCTCCATTGCCTGCCTTCAGGGTAAAGTAGCTTATCCTGGATCCTTACAACATGACATTGCGACCTTATAATTAAAATAATTTCACTAGTTCTGCACAGAAATGCTTCCTAAGGAATCAAAATACATCTCAGCAACCATTAAAAATAATAAAGGCAATATGAAATGCAAACTGAGCTGTTGACATTTTTCCCTATGTGTCAGCCTGGCAGAAATTCTCACAGAAAATCAAAATCTAGTTCTTTTTAATGAAACAGCTATAGGAAGCCCATTCTTCGTTATTTTATATGAATCATCTGGTAGAGTACATGTAATATTCTACAACACACAGGGTGTTATTGTTCAATTTCTGAACAGAACTTAAAGTACTGTATCATGGATTTACTGTTCTAAATCTGAAGAACTAGATTGACACCAGAGAAATTCAGTTCTTACTTTTCCTGTTAATTATAGGTTGAACATAATAGTACGAGCTATCTGTTGTTACACAGAAATAATAACAATGAAAAAAATATAATTAAATCCACAGCAGAGGACCTTTATTCAGTGTTAAATAATCAATAACCTGAATAAGCAGGATTGGGATAATGGATAAAATGGGAACACACTAAATTATTAAAATGCTCTTCTGAATTCCCTAATATGCTCAACAATTCTTTTGAGTAATGTCACGATTTCCAACCTACGAAGAGTAACACTCCCCTTTAGACTACAGATAAAAGTCTTCAAAGTACGTATGAATAATGAATAATGTCCAAAATGTACTTTCTGCAAAGGATTTGATGCCTCTAAGTCTTCAGCAACGAAGCAAAGGTATAAATAGAATATACCAGGAGAAACACAATTTGCACGATGAACACTTAATCCTGTTAAAGTAAGCTGACGTTACATTGTGCTGTTCTGACTATCTTTTACAAAGCAGGTCAAAATAAAATACAAAAGCTTTGGCAGGTTTGCATGTAGTACTCTCCTGAGTGAAAAAACAAATATTCTCTGTTATGCTTTCAGAAGTGATTTAGTTCTACTTTGCCGGACCAATCAGAGATGCTGCTTTTTCTGAAAGTGACATTATTTGTAATGAGGCACTTAGCCATTATGTTTCCTTGAGCCTTTAAGAAATCTAAAATACAACACAACGCTATATGGTTTTATTGAGACTATGGAGCAGGAGAGCAATTCCTAGGAACATAGTTTTGAATTTCAGTATTTCCCAATGCAAATTCACTAGACACCACATCCTAGAGTGTACAGTAACAGTTATCCTGAGACAGGATATACGCCTTCCTAATAAACTTTGCTATGCTAAACCTGTTTCAACAGAGCCTTCTGCTTCTCAATCTGAAAATTAGAATCAGGTTTTTAACTCCTTTTCCAGCTTGGAAGAAAGAAGTGCTATTCATTAACATGTCAACCAGGCTGGCCTGACTGCCGTAGGGGCAGGCTTCCTGGAGCCTGAGCAAAAGGTAATGAATCACAGATGTACCCTCCATGGGCTTGTACAGCACTTCAGCACTTCCAGCTGTAACCTGTACTTTCTTCTGGTAGCTAATGCAGACAACTACTTGTCTCATTTTATACTGTAGTATTATACAGGCCCAAACACTAGTTTTCTTGTGGGCTTCTCATATTTTCTCATAAAAATGGAGCCTCAGCCAATTAATTCAGGGAAGTGGGCAAAAAGATTTAGAGAAGCAGGCAAAAAATGTCTCGTGCTGTTTCTGGGACACAGCAACACAAAGTTTCTTTCCGGCAGCCAACTTTTAAGACCAGATCAACTCTCTCTTCATGACTGACCATTTGTAAGACAAGTGGAGTATCAGAACTTGTTGAACACTGTTACCTTTTAAGAATGGCTGTGCTTTCTGTTTAACAGTGTATTCAGGAGCGGAGATAGCTGAAGTAGTTTTAAGCAAGCATGGCTGAGTATTAGAAGCACCATAGCTGTGATAGCCTTATGTCTGGCAGGGCTTCCTAGCTGACCTATCTTCTTTTTTACTGCTCCAATACCTGGGTCAGCCTACTGAGTATTTATTAGAATAGTTCAACATTGCAGCACTTTGCACAGCATGGATAAACAAAACTGTAGGACAAAGCTTTACAAATCATGCCCACAGAGAGTTTCACAAATGTAAATCAATATTTCAAGGTTTATTAAAAAAATTATAAACCTGAAAAAATGAGAGTGTTCAGCAACTTTCTTAGTTTCCTGTCATTACTTCTTTTCATTACAGGTTGTGATATATTGTTGCATAAACTTGCGGTATCAAGATACAGCAAGAGGAAGTGAATAGGAACAAGAATGTTTAAGTAGTACATCCATGTTTTAAGAGGGCTTCTAACCTGCAAAACAGAAATATCAAGGAAGAAAGACTGGCAAGGTCATCTTTCAAGTCTTTTGCAACCCTGTTAGCTAACAGAGGAGCCACTTCTGTTAGGAGAAAAACTGACAGTTGGTTTTCTAGGAAATTCTCTGAAGTACTCAAATTTCTGTGTGCAGAAATATCAGGCCATGTCAAAAGGCAGTTTTTTCAGACACATTTTTTGTCTTTTATTCTTCCATCTCCAGGGAGTTTTGGTACACTAGAGGAGATATTACTATTAACTCTTGAATTTTTGTTCCAAGTTCCCATGCGCTACGGCAAGAAGAGCTGGATTCATGCTTTGTGTGAAAGATAAATCAACACAGGTACCATAATCTTGTGTGTCACTCTAATGACTTCATTAATCACAGACTTCAAAACAGCATCCAGATTATTTACCCCCAAATTCAGAAAAGGTAGACCGAAACATAGGGGGCTGAACATAGAACATATTCAGGATTTATTGTTTTGATTCAAAAGAACACTCTCTGATAGGAATAGTGTTTTCTGATTGTGCTTCCAAATCACTCAATTAGCAATAAAAAAAAAACAAACCAACCCCCCACCCCCA
>NW_010411575.1:4742-10104 GCF_000710305.1 Buceros rhinoceros silvestris | reverse complement strand
TTTGCCTGCTGCGGGCAGCACAGCAATCACACAGCCCAGACCTGCAGCAAAGGCTGCCTGAGCTCAGCTCAGCAAGGTTTCAGCAGCCCTGCACAGCAGCTGCGCGGTACGAAGGGCCGCAGCCTCCGGACACGGGGAGTGTCCTCAGTACAGAGCACCCAGAGACCACGGCGGGGCACTGCGAGGCCACAACACCAGCAGCAGCAGGAACCTCCAGACAAGAGTGACACATCCCGCAGAGGCACAGGACCAGGAACTCAGTTATCAGAGATGATTATCAGATATCTCTGAATTATTAGAGGAAAGAGGAAGAGGCAAGAGAGTCCACAAGTGCAGGAGTGGGGCACTTTGGAGACTACCAAACAAGCAGTAGCTTTTGTCACCTGTAGGTGCCTCCAGGGAAGGTCTGCCTTTGTGGTATGTCAGAGAAGAAAGAGGGAAGCCTGAGAAGCCAGTACCACTCCTCCACACATCAGCCTGCACTGGACCTCCCAGTACCAGCACGCAGACCCTGCTGCAGGCTCCACCCCGTCTGCCCTTGCTCAGGTAAACTGAGGCCACTCCAAGAGCCCTGGCAGGTACAGCTGCCTGACGGGTGGTCACCCTGCTCGTCTGCAGAAGGGGGAGGGGCGTTGGCTTCTGTGTTCTCTCCCATTCTTAAGATTGGTCCGACATGGGTCAGATTTCCAAGGCTGGGACAATACAAACAGGTCCCCTAGATCCCATCTCTGCAGGGCTCTGAGCTGGCCTCTCTTCTGTCAAAGCTTAACAGCGATGGACAAGAAGTGGAGACGGCAGCAGCTGACAGCTTTTGCCCCCAGAGCCACAGCAATTAAACAAACCCTCAGACAACTCCTCCATCAGAAGACCTAAGGCTGGTTTCAGAGGTTCTTGTGCCTCTTCTCACTGTGTTGGTCTGTGAAGATCCAAATCCCCTTTTGGGGAGCATGATCCTGCACTGACAAGATGCCGTAAGAACGGAAAGCATGGTGGGGGGAACCCCTAAACTTCTCTAGAAATACTGAAGCTGAAATATTGAAATACTCAAACTTACCAAGGGAAATGCCAGCAACCCTTCCGAGCTCATGGAACTCAGCTCCAGCTTGGAGATGGGAAAATTCGGAGGTAAGAAGTACCGCAAGCAGTTTCTGTGCAGGGAAGGAAAACACAAAGCCAGAACTGGGAGTTTAACAGACGAGAACAGTGAAACAGCAGCTCTCAGGAACTGCACTGAACCCACCGGAGCATCTGGACTAGTAAGTCTACTGTTTCATGGCTGCTGCTGGGACCGGTGGTGTCCGGCTCAATTCTGACACAGTCTGAGGTAGAAGGTTCAGCCACAACCACCTCCTCTTCCTGCTGCGTGTCTGGAGCCTGGTATTCAGGAGAGGGGGGTTTCATCAGCCTCACATCCTCACTGCCCTTCTCCACCCTGGAGAGAAAAAACATGACAGGAAAATCAGGCGTCTCTTTGTACACTGGCCATACCGGAAACTCTTTGCCAGAACCTGCACCCAAGGGTCACTCTGAGACCTCCAGCTGAGACAACAGCTGCCTCCAGAGGAGCACCGAGTCCGGCACGCTCAGTCCTCATGAAGCAGCTGGACAGCCCTAAGCACATACACGTTCCCAGACAAAACAGCAACGGATTTGTCTGCAGCATCTCCTGACAGCAAAGCAAGCCTCCAAAATCCAGTAGCTAGAGATAGTTACCAGCGATCTCTTGGTGTGGAGTCTGTAGGAACATAATCAAACTTCACCTTCCAGCGCACGGCATGCTTGCCCATTTCCACGGCTGTGACACGGCCTGTGAACCACTCCTTGTTCACACGCACTTCCACGTGCAGCCCTTTGTCTGCAAGGAGATCAACAGGAAAGGTGTTTGCCAACGGTCAGACGCTGCGAGCACACTCTGCAGGAGCTCTAGAGAAGAGACAGACACCCTTAGCAGGGATCACACCCAGCCCTGGGACTATTCCTTCAGATGGTCCTTAAACCAGAACCACCACTGTCACACAGCCCCACTCCTGCTTAGACACATGAAGAACCTGGCAACCAGATGGCAGCTCAGACGGAAGGTTTCTCCTCTACTCTGGGCTGTGTGACACGGGCTGTCCAGGCCCCTGTCAGCCGTAGGACAATTTGCCACATGTTCCTAGTGGGTCACTCCAGACAGGTCCTTGGGAAGAAGCTGACGAAATGCCCTGCTCTGGCAGAAGGTCGATACCATCCCAGCTGTCATCTTTTCTGGGGTCTCTCGTTCCCTCTTCCCTCACAGCAGTGCAGGTCTAGACAGTCCTCGGCGCTTCCCAGCTAACACGGCTCCAGGATCCCTCCGGTTGGGAGGGGGGAGCACAACCCCAGTCTACACCACACAGCCCAGCATCACCCCGTTAACGTGGGGCGTTACAGATCTGCCCACGGCACAGCTGCCTCTTGGCTAATAAGAGGCTCCTGGCCAAAACGCTGCCTGCGAGTCAGAGCCACCTCAAGGTTTGGACCCAAATTTACGTCAATTCTTATTTTTAGAAGCTCATCATGAAATCACACATTCAACCAGCAAGTCAAGTTCTGCAGCTGTTCTTTTCTGCCACATTAGACACCGGGGCAGTTCCAGGGTGCATTTCTCACCTTTCTGAGCTTTCCTCAGTTCTGCCAGCTCTTCTTCCCCAGCACTGTCAGTGAGCTGTGAGCAGAGAGCTCTGGTTAGCTACTTCCCACCACAACTACAAACATCTGACAAATATCTTCTGCTGGGGAAAGCAGAGCACTCTCACCTCTACCACCACCTCGCTCGAGTTCTTCTTCTCTTCTTTCACCGCCGTAAATCTGCCCCGTTTTATCCTCTCCTTCTTGTGCTCCCCCTCCTCCTCAGACTCATCCTCTGTGTTGTTCAAGATCCTCTTCCGAGTGGTGGAGGCCTGCAGGAAGCAAACAAGCTCTCGCTGTAACTCCAGTACACGACACAACCTTCTTTCAGCCACATCAGAAACCGCGTGCCCAGAGCCCAGTGTTTCACTGGAGAGTTAACGATCTTCTCCAGAAGGTTTCAGCAGGTGCTACATGATCACGCAAATGCTCGCCTTGCCACTCCACGTTCTTTTTTTTTTCTGGGGAAACAGCCTGGTCTAACAGGAAAGGGATGAAACAAGTCTTCTCGAGGGGTGTAGAACAGCTCCCTGACCCAAGAGTACAGCAGAAGTTACCTAGTCCTGCCCAGGGACTCCAGGGCAAACCCCAGGGGACACAGCAAGACAGGCCACAGCACAGCAGGGAAGGAGCGGACGGTGTGATCTCACCGTGTCTCACCTGGGGACATTTGACAGCTGAAGATTTCTTCACCGCTGGCACCCTGGCAGCTTTCGGACTGGGTGTCTCACGTGAGCTTTTGGGGCTCTGCAGGACAGCGGAGGCATGTTTTGTGCTTGTCACTGCTTTGGCAGGAGTTTTCGAAGAGCTGTTAGACTTCCCAGCTGTCGCAGCCTGCTGGTGTGTCCTGGATGTGCTGGCCTCCTCCCTGGAGAGCACACTCGCCAGTTTGGGCGTGCTGATGTTTGGCCAAGCTGAAGAGCTCTTCTTCTGCTGACTGGCAGACCTGGAAGGAGGCGTGGGTGGTGGTGGCCTGCTGGGAGCATTCTTGATGACATCAGGTAAGGGAGGAGATCGCGGGCGCTGGGAGCGGGTCTGTACCGGGGCGCTCTGAAACAAATGAGGGTTCAGGGAGAGAAAGGACAGAAGAGTTGGGCACTGCTCTCCAGCACAGCGAAGGACAGCTCAGCCGAGTGCCCGGCCAACAGCTGTGTCCCACTGACCTCCCAGGTGGGCCGGGCGGACACCTCCAGAGGCAGCTTCTTTAAGTCTGCTTGGGATCGGACTGGAGTGGTTTTCTATTGAGGACAAAATACAGGGCAGAAAGGTCACCTTCAGCAGATGCCAGGGCCTGCCCGACCCCAGCCCGGCACCGAGTTTTCCAGTTTAAACCACTGTCAGGTGGATTCTGTGTCCTCCAAGAGACCTCACTTCACCCCAACACCCGCAATCGCTCCCTGTTCCCTAGCACAACATGACAGGCAGGCTGAGATGCTTGTTTTCCATTCCCCACCCACGAGGGAGCACAGGTGGCATTAGAGGCCACAACAGACACGCTGGCATCAGCCATTTGCTCCAGGAGGTCCCTCAAAGCTGCAGTGCTTAGCTGGAGACCTCCAGATTCACCTGCAGCGCTTCCAGCTTTTCCTGTTGCTGGCGGATCTTCTCCGTCAGTTGTTTCTGCTTCTCTTCCTGGGATTTCAAGTCTTTCTTCAGAGTTCCCAGGGGCACCTTCTGCTTCTGCTCTGGAGCATCACACCTAGCAGGAAGGGAACCCGAGAGAACCTCAGCAATGCTGGCAGAACCCACGCTGTCTCGCACAGGCAGCACTGTACCATACCCCACCCCAAACACAGCTGCAGAGCCACTTCCTTTCCACAGCAGCCACGACTGAAAAACCAGAAGTTTTCCTCTCGGAATCAGAAGCGCGGTGGCTCAAACCATGGCATTTACGCTGGGAATTACCAGTTCAGAGCCCAGGAGCTAAACCAGGCTTAGAAGCAGCTGGGACTGGTTTGCTCCACTGTTTCTCTCCTCTGGTCCTTGACAGCCATCTCCTTCCCATCAGCTTACACCTTCATACCAACTCCTGGTTTTACAGGGCTCCTTCCCAAAGCGCATTACCTGTGATGGGGGTGGTGTTACAGGAGCCTCCCCCAGAAGAGGCACTGCTCCTGGCTACCAAAGGCCATGAAGGTTTCCTGGGCAATACCCTGCAGCTATTGGTTTCTCCCTCCTGTTCAGGAGGGATGACACAGCAGCAAGTATCCCACTCCCTCAGCTCCTCTCAGATGCAGAATCCCAGAGAAATCCCCGGGAAAAGAGAAAAATGCCGGTGGGCAATAGATGGAAGTGGACTGGCATCGCCTTCAGCCTTCGGGCTGAGGGTTCCGGGCTCATCTCTTGCTGCAGAGCAGAGTCACGGACAGACACGGCAGGATCAACCCCATCAGGGCAGAGTCACGCAGGGACCATGCGAGGTAGGAAAGCAGCAGCACCAAGACACCTCTTGTGCAAGGCAAGAGATCCAGCTGGCTCCCGGACCGCTGCAGATGCAGGCCGTTGGCTGCCCACCAGAGGAGACTCGCAGGTGAGGAAGGACCCCGCTCTCGTGGCTCACACACTGCTCTGAGAGGCTGATGAGACAATTTTATCACGATCTCTGATCCTGACCCTGCCAACTGACAGGATGTCTCCTGGTGTGCCGATGCACGCTGAGACCGGCACTGGCAGCAGGAAGGAGAACAAGCAGCCGTTTTCGCTCCAGCCTCCC
>NW_010411575.1:4097-4634 GCF_000710305.1 Buceros rhinoceros silvestris | reverse complement strand
AGCAGGAAGGAGCACAAGCAGCCGTTTCTCCTCCAGCCTCTCCTCAGCTGAAGCACTGCAGGGAGCGACCACTTCCTCAGCTAAGGAAGTATCTGCCCAGTGTCTGCTGACACCAAAGCTGCAATTCCCAAAGGGAAAGCAGAACCAGTGGCACCACAGACGAGTTTCCCAGCAGAGAAAGGCCTCCTCCTTCCCCTGCCACCGCGTGGACTGAGGCTGACCGCGCCGTTCAGCTGACTCTTACAGCACAAGGCAATTGGCCTCCTCTGCCAACAGGAAAAGACTAAGACTACTCAGGACATTCAGAACCACAGGCTGCATCGCTAAGAGGCACAAGTCACAAGAAAAAGGCATTATCTTTGTGGTCAGGATAGTCAGCAGCTCTGCACTGACGGATTGGGAATGCTCAAGGAGCTTTGTGTCACCTTCAGCAGGGGTTTCAGCCATGTGTCGAAACCCCAGGTAGGACCCAGCTGGATTTAGTAGGAAAAGGGAGGACAGCGAGCCTGGCTCTCACGTGTGACACAGACGTGCTAC
>NW_010411575.1:1511-3956 GCF_000710305.1 Buceros rhinoceros silvestris | reverse complement strand
CCTGCTGACTCCAGCACAGCCCACAGCATCAGGAGGGGTGACGGCTTTACACCACAGAGATGGGGAAAGGCTCCCCTGATCCAGGACAATGCGCCACCACAGAAACTGAGGTGTAGGTGGCCAGATCAGAAGGGTGGGGAACAGCTCAGTGCCAGCAGTGGACATGATGCAGGCAGACAACGCCAAGGCAGCCAAAAACACCATGTGGTCACGGTCTTCAGATGCTTCCCAAGTCCTTGGTCCTCCCTCGGATAGTGCAAACACCAGGAATGGAACAGCTGAGGCTCATGGTCAGACACGGAGGTGAAGGTCTCCAAACCCCTGGCACAAGGGCACAGCAAGGATCACCAGGCAGCAGCGCACTCCGAAGGGAAGGTCAGGAGCGCAGCGACTGCGAGGAAGCGCCACTTTCTGCTGGCACCAGCCTGGCCAGGGGCTAGTGCAGCTTCTGCAGAAAACCTCCTGCCAAAGGACAAACGGCACTTGCTGTTTGAAAGTGCACGTGAGCCTCCTCCAAACACGTTCTGGAACTACTTCTCCCCCCAGAGAAAGACCCCTGAGACCCCTCTGGAAAAAGCTGAAGTGACCAGAGGTTGGCTCACCTGCACAAAGCACCTCGCCTGCCCTTTCCCATCTCCCTGCGAGGGGATGTGGGACGAGACTACACGTGCACACACTGCGGAGCTGCTCAAACTTGCTCCAACCAACATCACAACATGTTCTCACACGAAATCCAGCCAAACCCCTCCAAATCTTCAAGGTATTGCAAATACAAAATTTAAATTCTTCCACTAGTAAATCAAGTTCCTGTTGGTTACATGACAAAAAAGCTCGTCTGCACGTAACCAAAGGGCACAAAGACCCCGACAGGTGGGGGGAGCTGCCTAACACCCTTCCCTGGCTACTCCCTGGCCCTCCCAGGAGCTACCAGCCCATCCGAGGCCCATTGCCACAAGCCCAGAGGCCCAAAGGCAGCTCAGAGGATGCACAGTAGGTCCTCAGTGGAACAGATACCCCGTCTGGGCTCCCGGCAGGACTGTCCCAGGGCAGCCTCAGCCCCAGCGTCCAGTCGGTGTGAGCAGCTCTCCAAAGCACCTTTTGGACCGATGGGAAGAACCAAGAGCGGGTAAAGGATGATTTGGGGAGGAAGAAACATGGGAAAATGGAGAAATAGAGACTAAAAAAGGACAGGCTGTACATCAAGAGCTGGCTGGTCAGTTCACTTGTCTTTGTCAAAGCTCCACTTCTATTTTCCAGGAGAAGGGGCTCTGATCTGCACGGACACGTGGGTATGAGGGTCTGGGTGCCAGCAGAGTGGGACCACCAGCCACAGGGGCCCGTGTGTTGGAGGGCCAGCAGCTGCACGACCGCAGGCGAGAACACAAACGTGTGATTCCCAGCAAATGCCAGCGAGAGGTGGCCTGGGAGCCAGGGGAGGGGGTGTCGGAGGGCGAGCCCGCGGGACCGGACTGGAGGGACCGGGGAGTCCTGTCTGACTGCTGGAGACAGGGACAGGGGTGTCAGCAGAGCTGGGGGTGCCTCTAGGCAGGAGGCGCCTGGGAAGAGTGAGGAACCAGCTCCACTATGGGATGGAGAATGTGCCCAAGGTGAGACACTGGGAGGTCTCTAGCGTGTGTGTGTGACCTGTGTTGCCACGAGGAGGCCTGTGCCCCTCAGCCCGGGGCTGCAGGCCTCAGGGCTCATCCGTCCCGGTGCAAGTAACCAGAGGAACAGGATCCAGGGGCCAGACACGGCCACGAGTACTTCCTCTCAAGGTCCTTCATCCCGATCAGTCGAGAGAGAAAAGGATGAAGCTGTTGATGTGGTTTGGGTGAGCGCCGCGTGTGTCCGCTGTTGATCTGCGTGGCCGGACAGACACACGCGTGTGGTCTCTGTGTGTGTGTGTGTTTGTGTGTCTGCCAGCCTCGCCACTGCCTCCACCCGGGGGCTGCAGGTGCAGCAGCCTCCTCCCAGGCTGGCAGGTCCGGCCCTGCCCCAGCAGGGGCAGAACCAGCTCCTAGCAGCAGCTCTCCCTCTCCACAGAGGAGCTCAGCCCACAGCATTTTGTCGTGCAAATTAAGGACTAGGACCTACCTAAATTTTATAACGGCGAAACACGCCGCTGGGAATGCACGGAGTGCTGCTCCCTCACGTGTGCGAAACACCACTCCTGGAAAAACGCCGCTCCTGCAGCTCAGGGTGTTGCTGCAGTTTGGTGTCTAACGGTTTGGAGCTACAGGAGCCACAAAGATGATTGCAAAGACCATGTGGAACACGCGGCTCCCAGCCTGCGCTGAGGACTGTCCTTCGACTGCTGTCCATGCCACCAACACCAAAACGAACACACGCGAACCGCGGCTGCAATCCTATTTCTAGTGGCAGCGACCAGAAAGGAACTTGATTTCACCAAACCACCCCCTCAGGGTGGGGGGGCCTCTGGCGGGT
>NW_010411575.1:0-1427 GCF_000710305.1 Buceros rhinoceros silvestris | reverse complement strand
AGTGGCAGCGACCAGAAAGAAACTTGATTTCACCAAACCACCCTCTGAGGTTGGAGGGGCCTCTGGAGGTTGGGCCACTCGGAACTGGTTGCCCAGAACCATGTCCTGGGTTGAATTATCTCCAAGGATGGAGACTTCACAACCTCCCTGGGCAGCCTGTGCCAGGCCTTGGTTACTCCATGGGGAAAAAGTGTCTCCTGATGTTCACAGGGAACCTCCTGTCGTCCAGTTTGTGCCCGTGGCCTCTGGTCCTGCCGCTGGGCACCACTGGGAGGAGCAGGCTCTGTATTCATCACTGGGGTCCCCTGGAGCCGTCTCTGCTCCTGGCTGACCAGCGCGTCCTGGTGCCTGGGGTTGTTTCTCCCCAAGGGCAGGACTTCCCCTGGTGGAACCTCATGAGCTTCCCGTTGGCCCACGTCTCCAGCCTGTCCAGGTCCCTCTGGATGGATGCCCGACCCCCCGGTTTACCAGCCACTCCTCCCAGTTTGGTGCCATCTACAAACTCACGGAGGGTGCGCTCTGCAGTTTGTGGACTGCACAAATGCCCACCGACGCGTCAGCTCCAGACACACCGCTCATCACGACCCCCGCACCAACCGTGAGCACAGCTTCAAGGCACAGAATTACTGCCAGTCCCTCCCATTGCTCTTACAGAACAGATGACCAGGAAATAGATCAGGTGCAGCTTGGGCATGCTGCAGAGAGGTCCGTGTGTTCACCAGCGCTCACCTGCCGTGTTCAGGGTCGGGGTTCATAGAGCACACCCAGCTCTCAGGGAAATGCTTCTCCACCGAACTCAGCTGGAACGGGAGAGTCCGCCACTTCAGACACACATCTGCGAGACAAACATTTTGCCCGTCAGAGCAAGCCCAAGAGCAGCCCGAGCCCTTCTCAAGCCCATTTTAGACCCAAGGCCCACACCAATTTCCAAAGGCTATTCCTCGACACTAGGACTAAAAACCAAAAGCAGTGAGAGAGCCACAGGGTGTACTGAGTCAGGTCTGGCTTCATGCTCACAAAATGCCTGGAGGAAGGTTTCAGATCTTGTACATCCGTAACACGAAGCCTGGCATGAGCCGAGACTAGAGGAGGTCATGCTGCCTGCTGCAACCACAGCACGTCCAAACCAAACGAACAGCCAGAGCCCAAATTGCTGCTCAGCTCAGAAGTCAGGCTGTCTCTTACTGATACCAACACCAAACACATTAGAGATTTATCCACTAAAAAAAATATATTACAATCATCTAAAGACCTTGAGATGAGCCAGAAAGTGCTCTGGAGGTGGGAAATCAACAGCTTAAAAAATAAAGTTTTGCTGAGAAAATGCAAACCTTCTCACACCAGGCTCTAGGAGGATGTCAACAGCGGAATGACAGGAAAGAAGGATGACAGGAAAACCCCTCCTCTTGGGGAGTGTCCTGGTGTGA
>NW_010411574.1:4837-5203 GCF_000710305.1 Buceros rhinoceros silvestris | reverse complement strand
CCTGCCACTGGAGAAGGGCTTTTAAATCCTCACCTGAGATGTTTGATGAGGATTAAAATATTCCCGGTAAGGAGAAGTCACTGGGAACGCCTGAGCTGCCTCTGCCCCACCAGACTGTTGGGACCCAGCTCCATGAGGAGCCCCCCCGGGTACCCCCTGGGCTGTGCTGAGCACCCCAGGGCTCAGCAGGGCCCCTTCGCCCATCGGGGCTGACGCCTGTGCTGTCCCCAGGGCGCTGACCCCCACGCGCTGGCCAAGGAGCGGGAGAGCGCCCTGTCCTTGGCCAGCATGGGCGGCTACACCAACATCGTCGTCCTGCTGCTGGAGAGGAACGTGGACATCAACATCTACGACTGGGTGAGTGTG
>NW_010411574.1:4345-4649 GCF_000710305.1 Buceros rhinoceros silvestris | reverse complement strand
AAGCTCGTTATTTAAAAAGCAGCAGCGAGTTCACATCGTTTTGGGCTGAGAAAGGCTGAAAAACGCCTTTCTGCTGGAGGCTCGCAGCACCCGTTTGCTTGCTCATGTGGCTGTCCGGAGAAATTAATCTGGATAATCATTTTAAAAGGTTTCCTCAGTTGTTCGCACTGGTGGTGTCCCCAGCCACAAGGAAAC
Source organism: Buceros rhinoceros silvestris (assembly GCF_000710305.1). Lineage (NCBI taxonomy): Eukaryota > Metazoa > Chordata > Aves > Bucerotiformes > Bucerotidae > Buceros > Buceros rhinoceros. The sequence goes on along the minus strand of NW_010411574.1, from coordinate 4,454 downwards.
AGCACTCAGAGCTGAAGGTTGCCTTTAAAATCCCACAGTTGAAGCGTTATTGTGTTGCACAGAGAGAATAAATCTCGTGGAGCCGCGCTGCCAGAGAACACCCAGCCCG
>NW_010411574.1:3776-4103 GCF_000710305.1 Buceros rhinoceros silvestris | reverse complement strand
CCGGCGGTGCCGCTGCCCCTTCCCTCTCCCCGCAGAACGGCGGCACTCCCCTGCTCTACGCCGTGCGCGGCAATCACGTCAAGTGTGTCGAGGCCCTGCTAGGTAACGGGGACGCTCCGCGCCTGGGCCTTGGCCTCGGCTCGCTGCTCGGGGAGAGCTGGAGCAGCCCCCTGGTCACGGTGGGGCTGCTCAGCCAGGTGGGTCCCCGCAGCCTGTGCCTGACCCGGAGGGGATGCTGCCTCGGCAGGGCAGCTGTGCCCTGATCTCCACTGCCTGCTTGCAGCTCACGGCGCCGACCTGACGACGGAGGCGGATTCTGGCTACACC
>NW_010411574.1:3180-3593 GCF_000710305.1 Buceros rhinoceros silvestris | reverse complement strand
GGCCACAAGAAAGGCAAGTGTCCCCTCTGCGCTGTGCCTGTCCCCCCCGTCCCTTGCCTTCCCTTGAAAAGCCTCCAGGCAATTCTCAGCTTCCAGCCTTGCCCAGGGCTTTTTCTGACTTCCACCACAGCTCCCTGCTCTGCCACGCAGGGAAACTGAGCCAGAGAAATCAAGAGGGGGCCTGTTCCCCCGCTCCCCATCCAAAGCAGAGCTGTGCTGGGACAGGGGGAGATGGGGACAGGCCTTGGAGAAAGGGGTTTCCCAGCTGGAAAACGGGAGCAAAATGGTGACCAGATCCTGCCCGCTGGCTTCTCACGGGCTTGGCTGCTCAGGGCTTCACTCCCCTCCCCTCCGTCAGTCCAACAGGTTATCGAAAATCACATCCTCAAGCTATTTCAGAACAAGATGCTGGA
>NW_010411574.1:2369-2774 GCF_000710305.1 Buceros rhinoceros silvestris | reverse complement strand
AGGCGCGAGCCCGCCTGCCCTCGGTGATGTGCCTGTCTCAGAGGGTGGCACAGCCACGGCACCTCGCACCCGTGGACACTTGTTCCTCAGGGCATTTCTGCCCTGTCTGGGCCCAGCGGCTTCGTGCGTGTGTGCGTTCAGGTACCGCGTTCCTGGAAGTAAACCCTAAAGCAGCCTGAGGAACCCTGTCTGTTGCCTGTCACAGCTGCCAGGGCCTGATCCCAGCACGGGCTACTGGGAAAGCATGAGGGAAATGGCCAACCAACTTCAAGGCCTGCTGGTTCCCCGGTATCCCTCTCCAGAGCTCTGTTTTTGAAGAGGGAAGCTCCCTCTTACACCCGTAACTTGCCAAACCCTCCCTGCAGGCAGCCAGGGAAATGTTTACAGGCAGGAGCGAAAGCCCGC
>NW_010411574.1:1891-2208 GCF_000710305.1 Buceros rhinoceros silvestris | reverse complement strand
ACCCCTCCCCCGGTGTGAAACCCACCCCGGCCGGCCCGTCCGGAGCCGCATCCAAGGAGTTCGGGGGTGGTTGGCAAAGGTGAGAGACAGCCAGAGCCCACAGCACGTGGAGGTGATGCTTCTCCTCTCTCCTGCTCAAGCCATGCACCGGCGTGACCGTGGCAAACCCCGGGGAGGTCGGTCTCAGGGTGCCACTTGCCCGAGGAGCAGCCAGGAAGGAGCGGGGACACTTTTATTCGGCCAGTTACACGGGCTGCATCCCAGCAGGGGCTCGGCAGCCCCGCACAAGGATGTCTGCCGCAGTGTTCCTCTTTCCC
>NW_010411574.1:666-1650 GCF_000710305.1 Buceros rhinoceros silvestris | reverse complement strand
AGGGGAGCAGCCCCCGCGCTGCTCCTCGCCGCTGCCCTAGAGCCTCTCCCCCAGCACCCCGAGGTGGTACACCACGATCCTCCCGAAGAAGTCGGAACTCTTCTCAAAGGTGATCTTCAGCTTATCCAGCACCGTCTCCTCCACCTGGAATCTGTGCGGGGCCCGTAAAGGAGGAAGAACAGGTGGGGATACACCACGACAAGTGGGAGAGCTGCTCCGAGGGGGCACCTGTGGGGCTCAGCCCCGGTATACCCTGGCCAGTGATGTCTGGTTTGCTCCAGGCTCACTGAGCTGCTTTAGTGGTGGCAAAGCTTAAAGAACAGCTCTGCCCTCGCCCCCCTGCCCCTCCGCAGCCGCTCAACCCACCTGGGCAGCCGCCCGCCCCAGCCTGCCACGCGGCAAAGGGTGTCTGCAGGGCAAAGGATATCTGCATGGCGTTGGTGTCCGCGGGGAACAGCTCCGATATTCTCACCAGTTCTTCACCTGCTCTGCAGCCTGCCGAGGAGGAGTGTGGAGGCAGCTGTATGAAGGCTCCGGTGCTGGGGGAGCCTCCAGCAGCTGCTCCACACCTCCCTGCGCAGGGCAGGGAGCAGTGGTCCATCGAACGGACCCGTCTGCACCCAGAGCGTCCCAGAGAATCCCAGGTCCTCGCTGGTCACCCCTCTCTGCCCCAGCCCGCAGCCTCAGCCCCTTCTGGGTTTCAGGAATGGCCAAGAGATACCTCTGGGGTTCACCACGAACAGCTGTGGGATCCAGGTGAGGGTAAACTGAGGCAGAGGGACCCCCAAAGCAGCTCCTCACCTTCCAGTGTGCACAGCTGGCTGGAGAATCCCCCCTGGAACTGGATGTGGAGCTGTGAGACCTTGACGGTGCGGGGGAAATCCAGGGTGACCCACTGGCACGTGCCCTGGAGGAAAGAACGACACCGGGGCTCCGTCACGGGGGAAGAGTGGGGTGTTCACCATGGCCATGGACCAGTCCCAG
>NW_010411574.1:0-603 GCF_000710305.1 Buceros rhinoceros silvestris | reverse complement strand
TACCCGCTGGCACGTGCCCTGGAGGAAAGAACGACACCGGGGCTCCGTCACGGGGGAAGAGTGGGGTGTTCACCATGGCCATGGCCCCGTCCCAGCCCTCCGTCACCCCCCATCCTAATCCCCCACCTGGTCCGAGTTCCAGCACGTCTCCTCGCTGGCGTCGAACATGTGCTTCTTCCCAAACTGCTTCACATCCCGGTTAAGGACGGAGCTCACCCTGCAGGGACATGTACCACCATCCCGGGGCCACGATGGGGACAGCGTCAGTGACGGGTCACGAGTCCCCCACAGGGTCAGGGGATTGGGCCTGAGGTCCCCCACGGGGGCATGGGACAGCGTTGGGCACCCAGAAGGGCCCCACCGTGGGGCGGGGGGGGGTGCAGTAGGTGGCCGCAGCACCACACTGTCCCCTCGGGAGTCCGGACTCACCGTGTGGCCGTTTCGGCGCAGATCAGGGGCTCCACCGGCATCGCTGCCTGCGGAGAGACGGGGTCAGCGAGCGGCAGCACTGGGGACCCCCGGCAGCACTGGGGACCCCTGGAAAGCTCTGGGGTCCCTCGAGCAGCTTCGGGGGCATCCTGGCAGCATTGGGGACCCCCGAGC
>NW_010411573.1:52618-58310 GCF_000710305.1 Buceros rhinoceros silvestris | reverse complement strand
CCCCAAAAAAAAGTGGCTGCATTTAAGGCAGGCAAGTGCCCCACTCATAAATGCCTCAGGAATCCAAAACATATCTTTTAGCACAGCCTGGCTTATAAGAGTACCAGGAGATTGTACTAAAGAATTGCTGTCCTGTGTCAAGTGCATATTTACCAGCATCTCAGGATGAAGGCTGCGCTGCAGCCCCTTGGAAGGATGGAGCATCCAAAGGTGGAGGAAACCTGGCAAAGCCTCATTTTCCAAGTAGGACAGCAGCACAGCAGTTTTGGTGTGCCCATTTTAGCCCAAACCTGGCAAATAACTCAACTGAAAAGCCCTTGCTGGAGAGAGAACACGATGCCTGCAGCACCAGGAGTCGCCATTCCCAAAGGCATCTTTCTGAGGGCTGCTGCAATACCCCGATGTTTTTACACAAAGAAAAATGGGTTCTGAAATGTCACGGAGGGAGATGGCCAGGGCAGGAGACAAAAATGCAGACAGCCAGGCTGGGAGTGGGATCTTCTGAAGAAGTCCTTACAAGCAAAACCTGTTTCAGGAGAAGGGTTCTGGCTTGCCAAGAACAGAACCAATGACAAAGAAACAGCAATTAGCATGATTTTAAATATTCCTCTAAAATATACTATAAATTGTTTTGCCCTTGGGAGAGCCAAAATAAAAGATGAGCATAAAACTGCAAGCAAAATGCAAAAGTCTCCATCTGATGGTGCAGGCAGATGGAGTTATTTAGTAAATCCTCTACAGTCTGCTCTGGGCTATCAGGAAAGAACAACAAAAAAAAAAAGCTGCCCAAAGTTTCAGTCAATATTTACCTCTTGGGTTAATAAATTGTGATCCTGACCTCAACAAAAGTCAATATCTTCTGATTATTATACGCAGGCACCTTTTTATTTGTACTCACTCATTGTATAATAAGTCACCCGTTTCCACTGGCAACTTCAGTTTAATTTTGAATGTCTGAATTGAACAATCATTTATACTCCAAAGGCATAAGACAAAATTACTATAAACTAGAGCTGTAAAATGTGGATTTAGGTTGCTATTTCCAGTGAATAAGCAAGCTTGGGCGGGGAACAGAAGGGATCAAGGATTAAGCACAAAAAATAGCCGTTTTAAATCCTCTTTTAAACACCTCTGAGTGACAAGAAGCAGAGAGAGGAAAGCCCTGAACTGTGCTATTAAATACAATAAAGCTACAAGTGTGGGAGGAAAAGACAAGACAACAATCTGGCCTGACTAGTGAACTTGCTTTAATGGAACATTATTAGTCTTTCTCCCCTAAATAACCAAATCAACATCAGAAAACATATGCCATATCACGCGCTTGCAAGCCAAGCCACAAAGGCAGGTCTGAATGGATGTGGCCACACACTTGCTGCTTCATTAGAGGTGGGCTGGGCCAGAGCTAGGGGAAGAAAATTCAGGGTGTTATTCTCATAATTATGTAACGTTTTATATAATACCACAGGTGTGCACTCTGCTTTCCTAAAAGAAATCAAAGCACAGCCTCCCCCAGCAAGATCAAGAATCAGCTAGAATCACATTTCTGTTCTTCAACTTCACATTTTTCAAACATCCCCCACTGACTATAATAAAAAGGTCCTTTGGGCTTACAAGCCTTGTGATGCTAGAAAGAGTTTCACCCACACAACCCACAATGCCCATCTCTTTTTTAAAAAGTAAGTTACTTTACCAGTTTATCTGGCTTGACATTATTCTACTATTAATCCCACTCTGGCAAACAACGGTGAGAGCAGCACATCTCTAGCTGAAGCTAGAGTAATTTTTGAACAATGGAAAATCAGGAAAAGCAGATTGTGATCAGAACAATTATGATCTGACTGTCTTTGTGAACACTAATAAAATATAAACCATCCTAGCGTATTTCTTCTAAAACCTACAATATGATACAGAGTAGTGCTGTGCAGATACACACTACCTTGTAAACAAAAAATAGTTCATTATGGCCAAAGTAGGTAATGTTTTACCCATAGGAAAACGAGTACAGAAACTCTATTTTTAAAATGACAGCTTTTCCAGTTTGAAACAGCCCAGCATTTAGCAGTTCAATACACATTTTGTATTATTTGTTAACTGTGCTTAATTGTTAACAAAAAACTGTTAACTGTTTAACTGTGCTTAAATTCTATATTATTCAAGAAGGTGTCTCTCATTCAGAAGGAGTTGGCTTGCCTGAGCTTCATAAAACGTACGTCATCATTAGCACATTTTCCCTTCTACTTCACAAATCCTCCTTACAGTTCACGTGCTACAGGCACATTTTAAATGGAGACCAGCAAACAAAGGCATTTACACAGGTCACACACCAAAAGGCATGTGATTTTTTAAAACAAAATTACATAAAAACAGAATTTAAAAAAAGAAAAAACCACTCCCCACCAAGAAGCCACAACCTAGAATCTGACAATGCTGAAGCTCCATGCACTAAAGGTTCATTTGATGTCCTCATACCTGCTCCTACGAAATTCAGACGTTTTTCACCATTAACTTAGTTGAGAACCTTTTTTTCCATCTAATGACCTGTATCAGCAACTGCCTCCGTTACCACGCTGGTACCAACAAGTAGACATGCTAATTCGTACGCTGTCAAACAGCATGCATATTCATAGTGGAAGGCTCGAAACTGTCTTGTGAGCAGAAATGAACGCAGTTTCAGTAGGTTTGAATACATTTGTGGTCACTTTGTAGCTCTACAAGATTTTCATCAACAGCCTTTATAAGTGCTTGGAAACGGCAACTGATTTAAACGCATCAGAGTCGACAGACAGAAACTGCAGTAAGGTGGGCAAAATATAGTTGGATGCTGTGGTTTCTAAAACCCTAGTGTGCTCCCAGGGAGACACTTACTTTTGAAAAGAAATTATCCCTCCACCTATTTTAGCGGACAATCTTGAAGTCCATTGTTTTAAAGGGAATGGGAAGAATCAGACACGTTAGGACATCTCATTGATTCGTCTGACTATGGCTGGAGTCCAAGATACCTAAGCCAAACTTCTTCATAGCAGCTTTTTCTGGCCAAACTCAAATAGAGTCATTTATATATTTCCTGTGAAATAAAGAAACGTGTCCTACTCTGATTGTCCATATTGGGTAAGTGTAGAAGATGAGCTTCTCATTTATGTTTGGGAGGAAGGAGACTGCAGTGTCTCCCAACAGCAGCATCCCCAGACCGACACACTGTTGATACACCGTAAGTACTAATCATCACTATATCATAGAAGCACAGAATCATCTGGTTGGAAGAGACCTTTAAGATCATCAAGCCCAACCGTCTATCCTGCAGTGCCAGGGTCCCTAAACCATGTCCCTCAGCACCACATCCACACGGCTTTTAAACACCTCCAGGGATGGGGACTCCACCACCTCCCTGGGCAGCCTGTTCCAATGTCTAGTGACCCTCTGCCTAAAGAAATTTTTCCTGATATCTAACCTAAACTTCCCCTGACGCAACTTGAGGCCATTCCCTCTCATCCTGTAATTCATAACATGGGAGAAGAGCCTGAGCCCCACCTCCCCACAACCTCTTTTCAGGTAGTTGTGGAGAACGATAAGGTCTCCCCTGAGCCTCCTCTTCTCCAGACTAAACATTTCCAGTTCCCTCAGCCACTCCTCATAGGACAGGTTCTCTAAACCCTTCTCTAGTTTCATTGCCCTTCTCTGAATCCGCTCCAGCACCTCAAAGTCCTTCTTGAAGTGAGGGGTCCAAAGCTGGACAGAGTGCTCAAGGTGTGGCCTCACCAGCGCCGAGTACAGGGGGACAATCACCTCCCTGCTCCTGCTACAGAGAAAAAAATAACTGATATTTTTTCATGATTGTAAAATGTGTTTTCTCCGTTTTAACTCTTTCCTATTTCAAGGACAAAAGTCAAAGGACCTTAAACACCAGTCAGCCTTGTGGATAGCTGAGGCCTCCAGATCATGCCCGTTGCATCAGAGAAAAACCGTTTATGTGCATACATGTTTCTCATGGGGCAAAACTGGGGATGAGACAATCACCCTTCCCTCCTGTATGGTTCCAGAACAGGAAATGTATAAAATAGAGAAAGGAAACGGTACTCAGTTCAGAATAAGCCATTTCTTTGTGGTGAACGTGGAAATACTGCTCTTGTGGGAGATTCAGTTCCCAAGGTCTCTTTCAAGATGCTGAAGCCTAACAGAAGAGTAGATAATTTCCGTGATGATACTGTTTTTGAGGTTATGCAGTCAGGAAGAGACCTTCTCTGAGGAGGGCAAAGTCCACCATGCACCAGGAAGATGAAGAAGCAGCTCCAGTTTAGTCCTGTGCCACTCCCTGGTGCTGCAGGAGGGATAAGGAAAAGCAGAGCACTGCAAAGACCACGGCTGAAGGCCACAGTGGAGTAATTCGCAGCTTTGAATGCCATTGCAAGCAATGCCACTGATGTGGAAGCGCAGAAGGCAACTCACTCAGAGTGCCACCACCAGAGAGCATCTCACCAGGGAGCAGAGCAGAGCTTGGACCCGGTTTTTGGACAGTGTGATTATTCTTCTCCACCTTTGTAGAAGGAAGCTTCACTCCTGCCACAAAGAGCACTGCACGGCAGCGGAGCTGTGCCTGGCACCACACAGGCAACGTGCCACGGGCAGGGCCCCCACTGTTGAGCTTTGAGCAGCTTTGATCTGCTCCAGGACCAGCCATCGAGCGTCTCCAAGATAAGGGCTGCAGGCTGGAGTTTGTTTCTAAACTTCACAGTAAGCCAAGAGCAGAGAACACGTCTGATACATTTCTCGTAGCCTGTGCTGCTAAAGAGATTCAGTGAGTCCTAAATTAGTACAAGCTCCTGAATCCTAAAGAAATACGAGGGTCTTGCAAAGGAAGGCAGGAGGCAGATGATTTTTGCAATGCAAAACAACAAATTATTTTTGTTAAGGAACTTTGGAAGTATTGAAGGATCGTTTCTACTGGCAGCCAAGATACTAGCAAGATAATAAATGTTATAAAATGGTAAATAAATAGTAATTCAACAGTTATTTCTTCATAGTCACCCTCAGTACGGGATGTATGTGATTTTAATTAATAAGCTTAAGATCTTCAGCTGGTTGGATTTCTCTTTTTCTGCTGTGCTCTGTCTCCTCTATTTTTGCAAGCAATAACCTAAAATATAATGCACTGACCAGAGCATAATGGAATGGACTAAAACATAAGAATCATAAAATTGCTTGTTTACAATAAAAGGTGTGGATTAATATTAGAAAGTGTTTGAAAGCACTGAAAGAACATTTGCAGTCTCTGCCTTTATGATCAAGTAAATTCTTGCTTTATGCAGAAAATAATATTCAATAAAGAATACAATCTAAATCTTGAATTATATAAAAATCACAACACGTCTTTTTCGTCCTCCTCTAAAATTCAATAAACAGTTCAATAGATCTTCTTTATTCCTTTCACCCTTCTGGGGAAAAAAAAAATTATTCTTAGGCAAAGAGCTTGCGGGCCAAATTTCAATCTGAAAACAATCTTTATAGCTGAGTTATAAAACAATGAGAGTAAGAGTTTATGATGTGAAAGTTGATGCAGGCTTTACCGCTTGGCATGATTGGTGAAGCTGTATTAAAAATAAATAAATTTAAAAAAACAAATCCAAAAAGCCCGGGCATTCTCTATCCTTTGACTAAATAACAAAAGCTGTATGCTCTCGTGGCTTTATAAATCTAA
>NW_010411573.1:45818-52516 GCF_000710305.1 Buceros rhinoceros silvestris | reverse complement strand
CGCTCCACCCTTATTATCTCTTCCAAAAGAAAAATGTTTATAATAATACATATATTGACTTTTGCTTTCCGTTCAATAACAAGATTTACTGCCCCACTCTTCAGTCAATTGTAACCTCTTTGGGTCAACAAATCTCGATACTGATCTCAATAGAAGTCAATACCTGCTTATTACTTACCTCCGCATTTAGATGCCTATCACAAATTCTTATGGGCATCCCCTTAACAAGAAGAAATGAATACTTTCTGCTTATTTTCTATACAAAAGAGGCTTGTGTGCTTTTCACACGGTCATTTTTAAAGCCATGAAATGACACTGTGTTTTAGTAAAACAATGTTATATATTGGTTTCTGGAACTAGGAATTAAAGATGTTTAGTTTCTCTGTGTCGTTTCCTTCAAAATTCACAGACTGACGTCTTGTAATTCCTGTTTTCTTCTCGCAAAAAATGTAACTGAGAAATCTGATATTTTGTCTTCGCTAACTGAGCAAGGCACATAACAGTAAAAATTAAAAAGCTAGTTACAAGTAAAATGCACAAACATCCCCAAAGTGTAACAGAGAAACATAACAATCACTTTCTCAGTTACAGTTGTATAAGGCTAACATAAAAGAACGAGCCTTGAAATTCACTATTACACCTGAACTTGTATATGAATTGATTCTGTAGTTACATCGAGTATATCTTCAGGTAATTCAGTACCTAAAGTGTCAAAAACATTTGCTATGAGAAGATAATCAAATCAGGATTTTGTGTCTTATATGTAAACAGAGTAAAAGGATATTTATTGACCATGCAATTCAAAGGCTTGTATAAGACTCTTATCATAGAGTTGGATAACGAGAAATGTATTTTTAAATGCTGTCTCATTGGACGTGGCTTGGAAAATTGGATTACTTACATCATGTGTGTGTTCAGAATGGAAACTGAGAAAATCCTGGTTCAGAAGTCTGGAACACATAGTAAGGAAATGTCAACAGGCTGCAGAAGTTATGTTAGAATTGCGTGAATCACCTGCAAGGAACATCACTGTACTGGTCCTTTCTGGTTGAACATGCAGTATAATATTACCTGTGTCAAACACAGCAGACAACAGATGAAGTGATGACCCTAACCTTGAATATTATTATTTTGTCACCCTGTTTAACACTCTTCATTTCAGAACATTACAAACGGCAGTCAGAGTATTTATACTTCTAGCAATGGAAGCATGTAAGGAAAATAATGATCAGGAAAAGTGTATGTTCAAGACATAAACATAAAATCAATTTGTAATCAATTTTTCTTTTTAGCCTAGCCAGTGCAATTCAGACAACACCATTTCAGGCTCGCTTAATGTTGCACATTCCCATCACTGTCCCATAACACCTGCATTATCAGAGGTAACATGAGGCTATGCCATCTGTGCTAATTGCTTTAACTGTTTGTCAGTTAAATCTCAGTGTCTGAAGAACTTCCATAAAGTGAAAATTCAGATGTGTTTTATGCACAGAGGATTCCATTCTCAAGTTATTGACATCAGGTTTGCATATACCACAGGGAATAAAAGTAGTGTGATGCATGAGAATCGTGCCTGGACTAAACCAAGAACTGTATTTGACTAACGAGGTGAGCCAATTCAGAATTAAATAGTTTTTCAGGCTAAACAAAATCAATATTATTTATAGGATGTGATAGTAGGCCTAAAAAACCCCATTTCTATCTTTTTAAAAATAGATAAAGCTATATTGATTTACAAAATGTAAGGCATTAGGCTGCTCAGATACACAGAACTGTCATGTGAAAGAGGTAGGCTGAGAAACACCAATAAAACTCCCATTCATCTCATTAGTCGAAGAGCACAGTGAAAGGTCAAACAAGGTTAAAGTGCTCTGTCTAGCGTCTGATATTCCTGCAGGATGACAAGTTATTCTTCACGACCAACTTTAATGATTGTCTCCGACAGTCCAGTGAAGGTTGTGTGCTGTCTGGAAAGAGGGGCTGCAGCAAGGAGGCACCAAAATCTTCCTGCCTCTGTCACGTCCCATCCGCAACCATGGCTGACCCTCTGCTGAGCCCAGTCCAGTGGCAGTGTCACTGCCTACACCCTCATAGCAAGAGAACTGGATCTACAGGATGTTTTGATTGAAAACACAGGTAGATATGCAACTAGAAGAGAAGGTAAGCCCCATCCCCTCTGCTGCAGATCTCCATGAGGAGGAGAGACACAAGTGTGCTGCTGAAGGGCAGACAGGGTGGGATGCAGCCAAAATATAAACAAGAATATATATGACCCAGAGCTGCTGCAGGAAGGCTTTCTGTGCATACCAAGCTATACAGCAAAGATCCGCTTAACGGGGAGAAAAATGCCAAAATTAAACTACAGCAGCTTCCACAGAAAACAAGAATCCAAGATTCGGTTTCTATTCCAGCAGATGGTGAAGATTATATTTATTGAACCTGACTGTGATGCATTCCCTTTACAAGAACTGATATTAGCAAAACCATCTCCAAAATAAAACATTAGTACATTTTTATGTGATTCTGAATAAGGTAGGTGGACTTTGGATACCACAATATGAAGGATGACAGTTACTGACGTGGGTAAAGTGCCAGTAGAAATACAGCAGAAATTCAACAAACATCCAGTGCCAGAGTGCAGGGAAAGCGAAGGAAAAAAGAAGATGCTAGAAAACATTTCTTGAGGGCAAAAATAAGGTTAAAGGATGATCATTAATATGCTACTGACACTCCACAATTACAGTGAGGACTGTGCAAATGAGTATGTAATAAAGAATAACAGTCATAGCTGGATTGTGCCAGCTAGATGAGAAGAGGCAAAGGACAATAGGGAGATCGGTCTAGTAACGCAGACACTCTGCCCTGACTGCGGCAAAGGCCTTGGGAGATGCTTAGAAGGAGTAAATCTCCGTGGAGATTCATGAAAGATATCATTATTATTTTGAAAAGATATTTCTATCCCGCACAGGCCCTGAGGCCCATCCAGATTTCCTGACGGACCTAGAAGAGAAACTGAACTTTGAAACAGGAAGAGCTTAAGGTGTTTTACAGTCTTCTGGAGGTGGGCTATATGCAGCTCAATCTGCAGAGAGGCTTGGCAGCACTGCTGCCGTGCCGTGATCCCAGTGCTGACAACCTACCTTTCCCAAGAGTCTCCTGTGCGTTTTAAAATACCACATCTCAACACATCACGTTGCAGGTTTGGGTTTCAAAGTATTTTCACGTTAGGTTATTGACCAAACAGAGGATTCTGGATCAGTGTCTTTATAGAGCAGAGAGGAATAGAGTGACGAGGGGAGAAGAATGTACTGAAACGTCTTGTTTTACTCCATGCTAATGTATGCACCTCTTATTTTCTGAAACAGGGTTCAGTTAGTGAGGATATAAATCACTGGCACTATTTGCAAAACCTGAGCTCCCTCACTCACCAATTTCTATAGCAGAATTAATAGGATTGATTACAGCTAGCATTTGACTTGATTAGATTTTAATTCAAAATGTTCAGATGTATTAAAGATTTTCTACTATCAGCCTTTCAGATGACTAGAGATGATGAGACTCACAGAGCCACCAAAGCAGCCAACTTTAAGTGAGGTTTTGACTGCAAGAGTTATTGTTACAGGACCCTCTCGCGTTCCAGCACGCATTTCTCTGGCAGAAGGCAAAAAGTACCATTGTGTTATGTATTCCACTTAAGTTTCTCACTTGGAAATAGTTATGATTGTCATCTTTGGCCAGGTTTAAATTGACATTTTTATCACAACATTCCTGGCGTGGTACTGCAAGTTACTTGTGAGTAGTTATCAGCTGGCAGAAATGTAAAAGGAGGTTGGTTGATTAAAATTATATGCCAAGAGCTATACAGAGACAACAAAATAACCAAAAGCAGCCAAAGGCAGCAAAGATTCTATTTAAAAAAATAATCTTTTCAGAGGAAGGACACTTATACATGCAAAAGAGTCATAAATCGCACGCTCTCATTTAATATTTTATGATCAAAAAGCTAATAATTAAAACTGGGAAGGTTAGGTTGGTCAAGTTTTACAGCTGAGCGCACTCCCTGAGCATGCTCAAATCAACACTTAGGAGATTAATTTATAAGCTCTTCAAATTCTGAATCTCCAAGGTTTATGCTGTCTGTGCATTGTTTGCATAATGCAGTTTTATACTACTGAAGCACCACCTATAAAGGGATTATTTTCATATTCATCACATTAAAGATACAGCACAATTCACAGATATAGTACTGTGTTTATGCCTGAGATAGCAGGTAAAGCGTCTCTCGTTCTGATTATGCGTGAAGCAAATGTAGGAACGTGGATGTTTTGGGAGAGAGTGTACCCTTACTGAAATTAATTCCCCAATGGTTTTATTAAAGTCTGCAAATTGCATTATTTTCCCATCATATTTGAAATATTGCACTTCCTTAATGCTTGCTCTAACCCATGGCATGCCATCTTCCCTGGGGTGTCTAGACATGGTGTCTTAGATTTATGTGTATGATCTCAGTGTGTTACAACATCACTCCTGACTAATGCATTATTACAATACTTACATATATTCCCAAGTGTCACTGTATTGATTAGAAAATCACCAATCTGCATATGCACACCATCTGTGCTTCAGAGAAGCAAAACATGCAGGATAACATTTCCCTCTCTCAAAGGGAAATTCAGATACTACTAAAAGAATAGATGGAAACCCGTTTTTATGTTTCGTTGTAAAATAACAGAGAAAACCAATACTCTTTCCAGAAAACAACAGTCCACGCCTCAGACAGTTTAGAACAGAAGCCTCTTCCTCTCTACACAGCACGGAGGTTTACCTTTAGTAACCACATGCAAGCAATCCGCTCTTTTACGGATAGCAAATAATATGGAATGGAAGCATGCTGCTGGAATGAATTTTAAAATTCTCAGCTCAGATGCAAGAAGAGGGGCCCTCAGCAGAAGGGGCTGTAGTCAGCAGTGAGTCCTTTCTCGGCTGAGAGCCGCAAGAGTGGTTGTAAAAGATGAATGAGGCCCTTGCTTACTGGGGTGAAATGCTTTTAAAGGACAAGAATCTGCTTATCTTTGATTGATTGCTCAGTCTGATACTTTCCTTTATAAAGTTTATTGACTACAAGCCCATAAATCAAAGAAAAACAAATCACAGGTTCAATTTTGGGGGCATTGACATCCTGCCATCTTGCAGCAATAGCTTAGAAGTCACAGGGCAGGGAAGAGGAGAGATACAGGGATCTCACAGAGACAAAAGCAGCTATTTCAGGTAAACTGTTACTTCAGATGTTTGTAAATTATTACTCATTTGTGCTACATAACATTTTTAAGTCAAGAAAAGAATGCAGACAACCAGGCCACCCAGATTTTTTTTAAAGTTCTTAAATGCAGAATTTGCAATTAACAGACATACTGTTCACTGCGTTACTCTGCATTTCTCCACTTCTCTGAGATTACAGTCACATTCCTGCACATTCCTCTGTAAAGATGTTGCATTTACAATTTAAACTATAAAAGCAAGAATCAGATTTCTTTCAGGGGGAGTTGAGGGTTTGGGAAGCTTAAACTCTCTACACTGAAACACCCCATCAGCTGCACGTAAGGAAACCCCTAGCCATAGATCTTGCTCATATGGAGCATACAGTAGAACACGACAGCACAATGATACAGATTAATTTGTGCTGTTGACCTTGACACACTATTCTACTGTGTCTTCTTTTAAAGGCAGCGCTCAGGTCACACTAGAACATCTGGTGTTTAACAAAAAACTCCCATTCTGAAGTGCTAAATGCGTTGAAACAAATGGTACTGTACTATCATTATACAGTGCAACCTCTCTGCTAGGGGTCTAATTTCAAGGCTAATCTGACTGAACGACATTATTATTAGTGGTTTTATAATTCATATCTTGCCACAGTACACAAAATACCTAATTCTCAGAAGTAGCCTTTTAAATTCTGGATTGTGTACCACATAATCAGGAATGACTGTCATTTTCTTTTCATTTTATCTTTGGAGACATCTGGAAGGGCTCAACCCACACACTGCTGAGCATCCTGGCCTCGACCCAGCAGAGCACTTCAGCACGCACATGTATTTATACACACAAATAGCCCCCTATATTCTAGAAGGAGACGTTAGGTGCACACTAGACTACCTTGCTGAATATATGAACCGGGTTCATCACACTGGCTAGAAATTTCATGGTAATTTCACGGCTCAGTATCGCATCCTCCCTGTCTTACACCATGTTATTTTCAGCTTGTGCTCGATTCAAATGCAGCGCTCAGTGCTGATGCAGCCCTTTAGAAGGAGACTGAAGATCGGAGAGACAATCGGTACCAAAGAGTAAGCAGCTTTGTTTCACAGAAGGATTTCCATGGTGTTTGTGATGAAAAAGCAAAGGGTGGTGATTCCGCCCTGGAAGGTATCCCAGTGCCTTACACCCCTCTGTCCCCACGCCTCTCTCCCATCGCTCCGCCAGCTCTCTGTTTCTCAGCAGAGATTCTCTGCTTAAACAAACACACAGGTTTTGTCTCTGCAGGATCCTGGGGAATCTCACAAAGCTTCCATGGAAAGGACTGACAGTTTCCCGTGGTCTGATGACCTTTACCTGACCTGAAGCAGATCGCAAGGTCTATTAGCATTTCAGCTTTCTCAACTAGTAGGGAGGAACACCACTCATGCTGGGCTCTTCCG
>NW_010411573.1:34153-45730 GCF_000710305.1 Buceros rhinoceros silvestris | reverse complement strand
GACTGTGTCGTGTTTGTGCTGTGAGTCACGGTGGCTTGATTCTCCCCCGCTTCACAAATCTGGCAGTCATTTATGCCCAAGCAAAGCAAGTATGAAATGCTACTACTCCTTCACCTGATTCGCCCTTGTTCTGTAAGCACAGAAGGAATTAGCCATGAGTAACATACCAGTAGCTGAGTACAATATATCTGACATATCAAACGTTTCTTTATAACGGTGAAAAAATCCCCACAATCAAGAGCATGGAAAACTACTATAGGCATCTATGAACTAAAATGTGTGATTCTCAATGCCTGAGAAAGGACCGGTACCTCCAACTGTTGAGAAAAGAGAACATGCTAAGGCAAGCGTGCAGGTGTATTTACAAAGGGCAAGGGATGTGCATGCTGAGCCAAGAAAAGAAGGGGTAATGGGAAAAGACTCGAGGTCATTCAGCACAAGAAAGTATCAGCCCAGAAAACGCTTTTGACTCACAGCAGGACTGGAGGAGGTGGTGGTGGCTGTTACCTGTGACCTGGGCCAAGGTGAAGTCATTTCCAGTTGTTTTAAATGAGATTTCTGCCACAAGGTCCCAGCTGATCTCCATGAGAAGCTTATATGAGGTTACTGAAAAGAAGAAAAAAGACTGACACCACTGAATGAGAAGACAGCATCAAGCAATCAGTTGACAAAGACCTAATCTCATTAACTCCTTCTAAGATTTCAGCCATCAGTCTATAGTTAGCAGCTAGTGGAGAACTGAGTACAATGAGACATCTTTTAAACATTATTTTTTCAGGTCCATCTTCCTGATCTTTTATACTTGTTTGTTCTGCAGTTTCTTAGAAGTTACAACTGCTGAAGGAAGTAGAGAAAATCCAGGGGAAAAAAAAAAAACAAACCCAAACCCTGCTCTCCTATGCAGCTTCATGCTGTTGGGTCAGTGATTTACAAAGACAAGGTCCTACTGCAGGGAAGCTAAATGGAGTTCATTATGGACATGAAAGTTAGCAGGGCCAAGAAGGTGAAACTATAGGAAAGGGGATGAAATAAGAGCCTAACAAGTGCGCATTTTACTTCCTCAGTGCAATAGGGACAGCCTTTAACTACCAACTACCTAAAAATATATCTAGATACTAGTGCCTTTAAGTTACGTACTATCCTATATATTATACTATACTGTTTAGTATATACTCAGGAAAATTAAAATTATACTGCATTGTTTGAAAATTGTGCTGTGTTGCAATGAGTAAACTGAAAAAATGTTTTTGCACTTTTTCATGGACAAATTAGGAAAATGGAAAGAAAGATAAATACTGTTTAAGTGGGGTAGACTGACATCATTAAACCTGGATGCAAAACCCCACAAAGCTAGGAGTGTCACCAGTGTTTACTGCTTGAGTGCCTCGGGAATGAATGCCAGTGCTTCCTGAGGGTGCTTCCCAGCGGCAAACTGCCCGGAGAAAGAAACTACAGCCAGTTTGCTCCTCTACACACCGACGGGCTGCAACTACAGCCAGCAGACACCGAGATTTCCTTGGCCCTAAAGTCTGCCTGTGTCTCACTCACAGAGAATTTTTGGCCACACGCTGCAGTACCAGGTACCTGGGCAAGACAAAGAGGGTGAACTCTTGCAGCGTGTCATATTTTCTCCCCCAAACTGACAGCGAGTAATTGCTCTTTCAGGAGTACATCTGGTTTAGGCCATTTCCACTTACCTTGATTTTACACTGGCACTCCCCCCGTTCTTGTCTATTGTCAGAGAACCTGAGTTTCTGCTACAGCTGCTGATGTACCAAGAGCCCACGTAGTTTGGTCACAACCTCCCCAAGGTGATGTTTGAGCAAGTCCCAGTCAACCGGTGATTGTGAGACACTGTCCACTGTAGAAGTTGCTTACAAGTGGAGCTCACCTGCGAAAGGTGTATGCGATGGTGAGGCTAGAAAATCAAATACTTTTTAAAGTATCTTATTTGATTAACCTAGAAAAATCAGGCCCAAAGGAGTTATGAAAAGTAGCAAACCAAAGTCTCAGCAAAGTTTCATTCCACAAAAGATCAAAGGCTCCCAAGGAGGAGTGTGTAGGCAAATACCTTTGTCAGAACATACACCAGCAACTTCAACATGTAAATAAATGTTTTCAGGGAAACTAGAGGGCTGAAATGTGAATTTGAGGTCCCTCATTCCAGGACTGCCTGACACCTAAAAAACTGGGAAGAAAAAAGAGAGTGTATAAGTAGCTGATGAACAGTAACACACTTCTTGATCCCTGTAAGTAACAACCTCAAGGATCTCTGTAAAGATGAGCTCTCTCAATAACTTTAACCGTATATAGCATACCAACAACATCTTTCATTTTATTTTGTTACCAATATTTTAACGTTACATAAGTTATTCTTCTGAATTATTAATCATAGTTACACTTTTTTGGGGGGGGGGATGGGTGGTGGAACATCAGACCTTTTATGAGATACCATTTAGGAGACAATCTGTGGTCTAAAGCAACCCTCAGCATAGGCAGTAAGAATCAGATGTTAGAGCACGTTAACGTGGCGTTAACTTGCTTCCAACAGCTTGTTAATGGAATTCAACAAGCAGCACATCCTAGAAGGGGGAAACTGTCCCCATTGGCACTATTGTGCAAAGCAAACCTCAAAATAATGCAAGAGGATGGACACAAAGCTACGTACCAGGGGCATCCCTGAACACTGCAGTTTCAGCACAGAAGACAGGGATGAAACAATGCAAGTCTGAATAAACGAGGCAAGAAAAAAAAGAACAAAACAGACAAAAATGTAAAAATTCAGCAATCATTAATATAAGAATTTTGACAAAACTTCCTAGGACTTAACAGCCACATTTTTCTCCGGAAGGTGAAGGGCAGTTTGAAATAAGGCTCTGTGATTAAAATTCTTCAGTATTTGGGTGAAAACCTGGCTTCTAATAGTGAACAAATACCTTCAAAATAATACCAAAATAATAGCAAAACCCCTACCATACTGATAATCATTATAAGAACATTGCTAAACCATGTAAGATCTTGAAAATATCGTAACTTTAACTCTGCTCCCACTGTTGCATATTCTCAGACTTGCAGAGAAAATGAAGAACCTAGTTTGTTATTTTGCTCAGATAATAACAGTTATAAAATAGATTAACTGTCAGTATCGTGAATTAATATCACAGAAGCGCAAAGGCTCAAATAACAGGCTGAGGCCACAAGCAAAGAAGCAAGAACACAAAGCTTATGCTTTGACCCAGGGAAGGAGAGACACATCCCTACTGCAGTAAAATGCTTAACATAAAATGAAATGTGTGTTTAATAATTCTGTGTGCTTTCAAAATCTACATTTTGTTTCTACATACAGAGGTAGCTTTTGATGTTGAAGCGTAACACACTAGCTACAAAAGCTGATGCTCATGTTAAAAATCTACAGCTTTTAGTTCATGGTTTCAATTTTTTTTTTCTTCCCCCCTTTTTTTTTTTTTTTTTTTTTTTTTAAAGAACCTCTGAACATCTAAATGATAACCTGTTTCAAGTAGCTGCTCCTTCCCTGGAGTTGAACAAAATTGAAAAGATCAAAGTTAGTGCAATCTTGTTCAAAGGTGAAGAGGTGAAATCTTATGTGTGCTGGAGGATCAGAGCAAATAGAAACGTACAATGCTTAGTGTGCGACACCTGAAGCCCACTTTCATCAAGGTATCTCATTTTCATCTGAATTCAGACTGTATCTCATTTTATGGTAAAATAAGGAAGAGCACGGGATTAGGTTGGTTACAAAGAAGAGAAACCCTTGCCCAACACTGCAAAGTAAACACCAGTAAAAGGTGAAAATGGTCATTTTTTTTTTTTTAGAATCACTCAGTTCACCACATTAAATTCTATATTTCTTCTTTAAGTAGCATTTATATAATTGAGTAAGATGAAGCCATTACACCCACGATGTTTCAAGTATCATAATGCTGTTGATGATAGTTGAAGAGGTTCTTGAAAAAACAGTGTGTTTTGAAGGGGGGTGCAGAGAGGGACATCTAAAAAGGATGTATTTTTTTCCATAAAATCTTCATGTGACTGATGTGCCCTGACATAATGTATCACAATGAAATGTAGCTGCCAAAAAAGAACTTCAAATGATGCCCTTTTTCTGGAGAAAAGAAAAAAAAAAAAGTGATAAGAAAATAGGTACCTTTTCAGCAAAAGCTTTTAAAGCTTTAAAAGCATGGCAACCAGTAAAAAGGTTCTCAGGTAAAGGCTTCTTTACTCAATTTTGTCTAAGTACCTGGAAGCTAAGTGGGGGGAAAAGGGTATGGAAAATAATGCTCCAGCCTCTGCCAGAACTGGAGACATCCTGAACACAAGGCGCTGTGACACAGGAAGAGTATTTCAATGTCCTTGTGCTACCAGGGCATTTTCAAACACACAGGAAGATCCATTTTCAAATTATCAGGAATTGTGCTATATTATGCTAATAATGCTGATCTGAGACCACTTTATGATAAACCCGGACTCAAGCATGGCAAAGTGCTCGCAAACACGCAAACATTCAGAAGCTGTATAGAGATCCACATTTCAATTTTTTCTTTTTTAATATGTAGCATTTCTTTTACATATTTTCCTGACCTAGGGCTGTTGCTACAGCGCTCTCTTAAATTCCAGCCTGTACTCCGCCGCCTGGAAGCACTAAGTGTTATTGTATACATTGTCTATTATGGGTCAAACCTTGACCTGAAAATCAGGTCTGCTCGGGAGTACTATAAAAGCCTTTTATACACAGCCCTCTTAGGAGCAATCCCACACAGCTACCTGCCAAAGCTCATTTCTCAGGGATTCACCCCGCGCTTCCACGGCTAAATTCCTGCCTCTGTATTCTTTCCAACCTCAACCCTGCCAGAAAATCTGGTTTTAAAAAGTGTTTATTCTTTCAATGGTAGCTCCAGAAAATGAACTGCTGGAAGGAGATGCTGGGGTCAGCAGACTGGGCGTGTACTGGGGTTCAGGGACAGAACAGCGACAAAGGTGACAAGGTACCCAGAGAAGAGAGATCCAAAGATTAAGAAAGCACTTGCAGGAAGTAGCTATCTCCAGCGTAATACACGTGCATGATTAGACTGGGTCCAATTGAATCTTTAACCTAAGCAACCACCTTATACTAGGCCAGAGATGATGATGTTCGAACTTCAATACCTTCTGGATTTTCAATTGGCACACGTTTCTACTCATTCTCCTCTCAGCTACATAAACACCCACCTCCATCTATCACAAAGTATGATGTAAAACATGCATAAGCAGGTCCCAGAGGGGTGACACAGTCTGCTGGTTGACACGTGTTAGAGCAGGGCTTAGAGTAGAGAAATCAAGCCCTCAATATTTCCTCTATCTGCGTTTCAGGTCACCATTTCTTATTTTACCTTTGGGGTACAGAAAGAATTGATCTATCTTCCTACGTCCATTGCCAGCCTCGTGTGATTAATCTGAGCAGATAACCATGAAAGTGCTGTAGGTAGACTAAATCTCTTGATGACAGGGAATCTCTATGAGTTTCATAAGAAATGTTACATTGACTTCAAATATCTAACTAACACTGCACAATACAGAGCGGCCGACTTACAAACAGAGGTTGAGCCAACCGAGTGTCTTAATGCTTGAGTTTGCTTTTGCATTTTTGGTGGCATGTAGGCAGTCATGTTTTCTGCTTTGAAAGGGGTGACCTGCTGGGATTTCAGGCTTTAAGTGGGCTGCAGAGCTGACTTCGGGTATTTCCTTGATCAAACAGTTCTGCAGCGTTCAGGCGCTCCCAGCAAACCTGCTGAGCTCTCCTACACACTGGTGTTACACCAGCAGTGCTGGTTTGAAGCATGGCTTCCCTCTCCTTCGTGACTGTCCCATTCATCTGCACAACAGAAAACACACAGCCAGTCACTGTTTTGGTACTCGTGACAAAGTCTCACAAGGTGGGATAATAGGTCAGATGTATCATGCTGTTATTGTTCCTTTCTGTATTTGTATTTGTTATGGACTATAAACCCTGATGATCCCGCGAAGGGCTGTGACCATGAATCCCAATTGGCTGAGCAGTGCTACTTCATGGTGGGGTGAGTCTGGCAGTAATGAATTCAGCCAAGATAATGATTTCAGTTTCACTGCACTGCTCTGCTTCCTGGGAATCTGCAGAAGATGAGTGACTTTGTCACGATCATAAATTCAGATGGATACAATGCTGAAATTTCTTGCAGAGATTTAAGCCCTCACGAAATGTCAGACTAATAAATAGGATGATCATATTTGCTATTTGGCAAAAATATTAATTAACCAGGAAAAGTTAATAAAAATATATTCCCTAAAATTATGCAACAGAAATTTTTTTTTTCTTATTCATGGTTATATGAATGCAAAATGTCATGGATTCTTCATCTTTAATACCTAAGGGATTTATAAGCATATTGCATCCATAAAACTTGGTTCATCAGTACAGTACACAGCCCAGATATGCATATTTAATTACTCTGAAAGTAATTTACTTGTACAGATGGTGGTATTAGAAGGTCTTACTCCAATTTAAATTACTTCTATTTGAAAAGCAATGTTATTTTGGTATGAATCTTGAGTGAAGAATTCAACTCTTATCGCAGATGAATAATACTTGACAATTGTAATTAATCTGTGACTAATCTAATAGTTCCTCGATAAACATTTTATTTCACATTTACAAACCAGAGCATCGTCTTTCCAGGAGGTTGATCTAGCAGCATTTCATACCCAAACATACTTACTGTGAAGGACCACAACGTGCTCTTGGGGTAAGAGAATAAAAAGCCACAGGAGATTTTGTTAAACATCTCCGAGACTTCCCACAGCAAAGAGACATTGCAAAATTGCATCTTTCTGTAAGATTAAGCAGGGATTAAAGCGCAAAGGCACATTCCAGGAAGATACCTGCCAGGCGTAAGATTCCAGGAAAAGAGAGACTTGATGTGCACGTGGGGACTTTGGGACAAGCTTTAATGGGAGAGGATTCAAAACACCCTGTCCTGGCCATGGGCAGTGAGCTCTCCCAGCTGTGCAGGCAGCAGAGCTGTGCCAGACGCCCACCCTGTCCCCCGGCTCGCACCACCTAAAGAACAGCAATTTCCAGATCGAGCGCGCAGCAGAGTCAGCAAAAGCTGGCAGCATATTGCATTACCTCTTACATCCTTCCTGGGAAAAACATAACTGCTTCTTCAAGTGAGACTGGTTTTTTTGTATAGCACTGTAAAAGGTCTACATGTGTTTGTTAGACTTTCTTCAGCAAACGTCTGTCTTTATTAAAGCGATGGCCGTCTCAGAGGGGGCTGCTGGAGTTGCTATGGTAAGCGTTCATGTTTTATTGAAGCCTAAGTGGCCACAATCCACATAAAGGGCTCACAAGTGGCCCTAAAATGTACTCTGCCTTTCCCTTCCACCTGTCTCCTCAGGACAAAACCTTTTTTTGACAGTCAATCTGATTTTGAGGGCCTACCCAGGATAAGGTGTTTTGTCCTTTCTACCTGTATAATGTTCATCCTGTAGTCTGGATTTCATACAACAGACAAGCCCCTCTGGTCCTGATTCAGAGAGCTGGAAAGCACCTGAATTTGCCAGAGAGTTCTGGGAAAGCTGCACCTCTGAACCACTGTAAGACTCCTACCACTGCATGCCTTTGTCAAATTAAATTTTGGGGGGAAAATAATAATAATAATAAATCACACTGCCTGGACCAGCAATGACATGTACGAAGGGCTGTACAGCTCGAGCTGGATCTCACAGCCTGAAGCGCAGGCTTTTCACCCAGACAGGACAACCTGCATGACAGAGGGTCACAGAAAACAGTCCTGTAGAAGTATAGGGATGAGAGAAGATGAATCAGGAATTTGGAGAAGAGAGGGAAGTAAATAGATGCAAACTGTAGAATGGCTATGGCTGAGCTGCTCTCAATTGCTTTTTAAGTGTGCCACGTTACAGCACGGAAATTGGAGGCTACAGTTTATATTTTATAATGCAGACTCAAAGCCCAAAACAGAAGGAGCATCCTAAGAGTTCTGTCTCTTACTTTCATACAAATCCACACAGTCGTACACGTATAAAGTCAGCCTTAAACGCAAGATCCATAGTAAGTTTTTCAACAAAATAATCCTTTAGACACTGACAAATCGAGCAACATTGACACAGGGATATCATTACATCATTAAAAATGTCACCACAGTTAACAAGCCCGCTTGCTTCAACGAAAAATATTGGTGAATAATCACCCATCAGTTAGCATTTAAAAAAAAATGAAACATGCTTACTGGTCCTTGCCTAAAAAATTATGGGAGTGGAAACACTGTCTTCTTGCCAGGTTATTTTCATTTCAGGAAGAGAAATAGCCAAGGGAAACATGAAGAGAAGAATAAGTAACAAGAAACAGAACAATGGGGGAAAAATCCTTCATAATTACACCGTTGCCTCTGCTGTTCTCACTATCAGATTTCTCTCCTGTACCATACTGTGCCAAACCACTCACACACAGGGCATCCTCCAGATGAATCCACACGCAGATTTGAACATACACCGGAGGCACAGAGGAGGTGCTTGATATTGTATTTATGAACAAATCAGAGATAAGAGATTGGTGGGGGTTTTTGGAGGAGGAGGAAGAATAAGGGAATTAAGATTGTAGGTCAGTTTGAGAGAAAAAATCATGTCATCATCTTTTTAAATTTTATACTAACCACAGAGTCTGTTCAGCTTCATCCTCTAAGTGATAAATTAAAATGGCACACACTCAAATTGTAGATTTTTTTTCTTTTTCCATCGTTCAGAAAATACAACATGAAAGATTGCTTGTTCTAATCCAGGCTCTTGCATCTGTTGTAACACTACACACCAGGGCAGAGGGGCCATGTTGGGGCACAGAGTGCTGCCCGCAGCACATGGAGTTAGCCCAAGAGCGACCAGCCAAGCACAGCCAAACACCACAATCCCAGCCAAACACACGAGTTCTCCCTAACTCGGAAAAAACTCAATTTTGGGCAGTCTCACCACAGCAATTTTTAATTTCGCTTTGTTAAAGCAAAAGCAAGTCATGTCCACAGGTGTGACTGCAAGCCACCACAGCCTCCTATCTGTCTGGTGACTTCTCTGAAACCACCCAGCAAAGACTTCTTTTCAAAACTATTGGTGATGAACAAAAAAATATTTTTCTAAAACTAGATTGATGAAACTCTCTTAATAGCTCTTAAGGTGAGTTTTTCCAGCCGATAAAAATCTGATCCTCAGGCAGTGAATGGACCCCTAGAAAGCCCAACACAAAAAGCTGACAAAAAGAGAGAGCAGAAAGGTTCAAGTAATAGGCTTCAAGAACATAATTTAATCCTCTGCAAGTTCAGCCTCTTCTCATAAAAGTTAACAGCATAATTGTATGCTACCTGTGAGAAGAGGATGTCATGCCAAAAACTTGGTCACATCACCTACCTTTTAAAAAAAAAAAATAATACCCATTCCTAGGCAGGGTCTTGTCCTTGGCTTGCTTCTGTCTGCAAACCTTTATTTTTTTTTTTCCTTCTCTCCAAAATAGGAAAACCAAATATAGCAATTATTAATCTAGCAAGTAATAAACTTATAATGTCGGCTGAGGGGGAAGACAGAAGATGAGGAGACCCAAATAAGACACTCCAGCACATCTGAGGAACAAATGATGCTACTTCTGCAACTGAACTGTAGATCATACAAGATCATCAAAAGAACGAAAATCGTTCTGTTTCAAATATTTTGATGGTAAAACAGTTTAGCCAATAGGTCATCAGACACGTAAAATATTAGTATTTGCATACTTGCTGTTGTGTACATCAGTGACAGAAGGTTTTATGCAAAGATGGGTGCACAGAATGAATATCTCCAGCCCGCCCTTTGAGGTTCTCGTTGCCCAGCCTACACCCTTGCAGCAACCAGGAGCTGAAAACCAAACCAGCCCCTCCTGCTAAGGTAAAGAGTATCTGAAATGCAAACACACTCCTACGCCAGACTCTGAAGAGCATGACTAATAGACACTTTCCTTGCATAGAAAAATCTCCCAGCGCTCCAGATGGGTATTTTCCAACGTAAAGGCTGGCCAAATGCTTCAGAAGCTGGCTGGGAGGTTTTGGAGGATTTAAGGCCTGGATGGGTTTAAACATGAGCAATGAAACAGAACTGACTTCCAGCATCAGACTACCAGTTGGAGTGGGACATATCCTTTGGAAAGCCGTGGGGTTTTGATAGATAATCCACCCATCTCAACAGGAATCATTTCCACTGCCTAATTACCTCCATTCTCAAAAATCTGCAATTTAAGTTTTAATTTTCCTGGCTTCAATCTCAATTATTTGGTCCTTTTATTTTTGTCACATACTTAGCCTTGTTACAAACCTTCAGGTAGCAGGCATCTTCACTATACTTATGCCTCCAATTATTTGACAAGTTAATAAACTGACCTGGCTCTTACTGTAAAAAGCACATTTAGCTGACCTCAGTTCATTCCTTCACTTCTTTTGAGCTTACTCGAATTTTTCACCATCCTTTCACTGGACAGAGCAGTCTAGCAGAAGGCTCACCAAGAAAATATGGGGAGGTCATTCCAATTCCTTGCTGTTAGGTTCTCACAATTTTTACT
This sequence comes from Buceros rhinoceros silvestris, assembly GCF_000710305.1. Lineage (NCBI taxonomy): Eukaryota > Metazoa > Chordata > Aves > Bucerotiformes > Bucerotidae > Buceros > Buceros rhinoceros. Next base: position 35,106 of record NW_010411573.1, on the reverse strand, counting down.
AAAGGTTCAAGTACGTGCTGTCTAGTCTCCTCAAAGGAACAAAATGCTTTACGGTTTTGGGGGGGGTTAGTAATAAAAAAAATCACTCAAACTCCAGCACTATCACTGATATGAAAATGGATCAGGAGATAAAATATTTTTTCCCCTTGTGCTGCTTGAACACATGAAAGTGCTTACAGCAAGAGAGGGGTGCAAATGTCAGGGGGTTGAGGGTGGGGTGGGTGGGTGGTGAATGAGTGCAGGATTCAGAAAATGGATGTTTGTGGGTATGTGTGTGCAGGGGGAGGCCCCTGGGTGCGTATTTGCCTTGTCTGTGCATAGATGGACTTTTTGAGTATCCGAGTACAATGGACAAACTATACAAGCCTTCGAGTTTTTCCCCTAAACAAACTTTGAAAACTTAAACTGTAGTAAATTATAGGTTTTGTAAAAACAGAAAATAATCAGTAGCGGTAACTGAGATTGATTTTATATTTGGATTCAGCACTCTACTCAAAACCAAGTTTTTACTAAAGCCAACCACCTGTTGTTTTATTAGACTACTGATTGTACCTCCATTTATATTACAGATGCCAGAATAAGAAATTAGTTATAAATTTTAGGTGTTATAAATATATAAATCAAATTGAGTATTACAAATAGCTCTGTACACAGCACGTCTGTGTGACACTCACTATTTTACTTGTAAAAATGTCTGTTAAATGCCTAGCCTGAGACTACTTCAGCTGGCTAAAAACCAATCAGTTGCAGAAAGCTGAAACTTCTGTCAACTCTGTGAAATTAGAAGGCGGAATGCTATGCCCCTCAGTATTCTGATTATATACATCAGGGGAAAAAAAAAATCAAGAACTAACAGTGTGAAATTTTAAATAGGCCAGATGTATGGTAATTGTAAATGCTGCAAGTTACGGCGGGGGAAAGGAGTTGCGATCAGGATTGAGAAGGCCTTCTTC
>NW_010411573.1:0-34101 GCF_000710305.1 Buceros rhinoceros silvestris | reverse complement strand
ATGCTGCAAGTTACGGCGGGGGAAAGGTGTTGCGTTCAGGTTTGGAAATGCCTACTACAGCCTAACCTCTTTGTCAATGTGTTTGCAGCTTTTGCAACATCCATTTCTAAATGAATTACCTCATGGAGGAAACCAAAAGGCAGAAAACTAAAGAAATAGGGGTCAAATTCCTCCTGTGAGATCTACCTTGTAAAATTATCCAGAATGTAATAATACCATGTTATTGACTTAAGCACAGTTCCCTGTGACATGCTGCAGCTGACCTGTAATTTTTATCCTACATGTTGCCAGCACTATTAAAATGACACTTGTGAATGTAAATTAAGCTCACAAAGGGGACAGATTGTATGATTCTGGTTTCTCTCAGATGCCTGTAGGCTATCACAGGTTCCATATGTGAAGTAATTATGTTCACTGAAGGAAAGAATAAATGCTGTCAAATTGTGTACTGAGAGAGAAAGCAGCTATTATATTGCAGTAGTCACTGGAGCATTGCCTTAGAAAGTGGAAAGACATATAAAAATAATAAAAAAGAAAAACTGGAGCAGAGCTATATTAAATACAACCTTTAAATGAGTATCTGCTTTAGAATATATATTACATAAAGTTAATATTTCACAAATAAAAGCATTTCAACTCTTTAATCATTTTCTTCCTCGCATCTAGAGGGCTCAGGGTAGAATCAAAGGGGTAAAGGACAGATGGAGCATCTTTCAGCTTTCTGTGTTTACCCAGCAAAAGTTCCCCTCCATGGCCCCAGAGATGCCATGTCCCCACCTCCTTCCCCACCACAGACCTCCTTCCAAAGGAGCTGTGCAGCAGCCAGCCTCTCTCCCCAGCAGCTGGAGGTGTCCCAGCCCTCAGCCCTGCCTTCCCCACCCTATCCATCCGTTATGGCCAGCTCCAAACCGACACCTGCAGACCTTCTGTAGGGCAGAACCTAAGGCTGGGCAAGGGCACCGCTGAAGGCCGATGGTAAGCGGCCCCAGCACGGCCCCGCATCTGTCAGCGAGAAGCAATGCCAAGCTACCCAAGCACCAGGCTGCAGCAGCATTGAAGAAGATGCAGCTTCCTTCAATCAAGGAAGCCAACAGAGCTGCTAAAAGGAAAGGCAACACTCCCATCACCTCCACAGCTGCAGTGTGGTCCTGCTCTCCTGTGCCTGGAGATGAGCCTATATTTAGACCAGAGATATCATCAGCAAGCCAGCGCAAGAGGGGAGAGAACATGAGCTGGGAAAGCAGTGCTTTTATAACCTTTTGCTTAGAGGGAGCCAAGGACACCAGAAGCGGGGAAATAAAAGTTCTGAGTCTGAGTGCTTGTGTGGTTTTCGATTTTCATCAAGAAATGAAACAAAGAAACAAAGTAAGTTAGGACACTTTGAAAACAACCCTGAAAAACGTGAACAGGAAGGCACGTTTACTGACAGGGTGTAACCACAGATACAGAGCTCATGGACAAGCCCACAGCACTGAAAAGCAGAAAGCTGAACACTTGCGTGTGGTTTTACTCTTTACTAGAGTAGCATTACTGGTCTCAGCACTCTCAGGCTCCCCATCTCATTGGAAAGGCATCCCATTAGCGCGAGTTCTGGATCTCTCCAACCTTGGCCTTAACAGGTTGAAAAAATAACCAAGCATGAGCAACTTCCCAGCACAGCTGCCCTCCACACCCTCCAGCTGCCTGCACTGCCATTGCCTGCAGATTGGTGTCAACCTGACGGCCTTAACGCCAGCACGCGTCTGGGCCGGGAGACCAACCGCTGAGAAGGGCAGAGAGGAGACGGGCTGAAGAGATGGCACCGTGCGCTTGTTAGCTACCCGAGCACTGAACTGCTGGCATGGCTCAGATCCTCGCCTGCGGCTCTGAGCTCTGCCTGTGCTCGGCTAATACTCAAAAGCTAATACGTACAGGTGATCAAATGCTTCAGACTGCTCTAAGGTGTGGAGGCAGCTCTCTGGAAACCAAAGCAACTGATGAAGCAGAGGCAATACCTGGAAGCTCCCAGTTCTCCTCCCTCTCCCAACAACGCCACGATCAGCTGCCAGACCATGCTGCATGGAAGCAGCCACTCTAGATCTGCAGGGTGCTTCTCCAAGTGGGTGGCTTTCCTGACTAGCACCATCAGATAATCTGGGTAATTAACTTGCACCCAAATATCCGCCTGGTTCTGGACAAACACAGTTCACAGCCAGTGTGGTTGTGCTTTACCCAACACCTCTTCCCGGAGTCCGTGCCCGTGGGAGCACTGCCCACCAAATCCTGGTGCCCATGCACTAACATGCAAGTTACAAGAAACTACAGTAACAGGAAATTAGGTACTGGCACTAGTATGTCCCATCAAAGCCACAACTTGTAGAAAATCATTCTGCTTGCACAACATTACATTTCTGCTTTGGTGAAAGTAAAAACTGACTCTTTTTTTTTTTTTTAGATTTCTTAGGATAAAAAAAATCTGCCAGTCAGCTTTTGCAGTTTCTCCATGGAAGCCATTTTACCAACTGCACGTTCTCATTCAGCACAGAGAAGCACTGCACTGAACACCAGGAAGTTTTCCTTCATCATTTGTGGGTACACAGGGTACATCTCCACTGCTGAAGAAAAGGGCACCCAGGCTGCCTTTGGAGATAACCTCAGATGGTACAGATCGTATCTGTTTACCTAAACTCTCCCTATACGTTAAAATAAGGCATTTACATCTGAACCGTCAGTCAGGAAGAGGGCCTGGCACACGCTGTCCCTGCTCATCTTCCGGGTGCCCTGCTGTATATACACCTCGACTGAAAGGGCTTCCAAACCACCTTGATTTCTCCGCACCCAGCACTGTGAAAAAAGCAAAGCATCACCCCTTCTCCTTATTCTGGTAATTGCTTTTCCACCTCTATTCCTAAGCTAAGAGCAACAACTGGATCACAGCAGGGGTGCGCGAGATATGTGGTCCCCATTCCCTTCCCACCACAGCCCCCAGCCCGCAGCTCTGCTCATTCCCCAACTGCCCAGCCCACTTGTGCCAACACCCTCCTCTGCAGCACCAAACCCTGGCAGCAAATTCCCATCACGGTTCCTCAGCAAAAACAGCTGATCACCGCTTTGTTCAAGACTGGCTTGGTAACGAAAGGACTGAGGACAGCACAGAGCAGCATCCAGACACAGACAGGAACACGGCACAAACTTGTTCATCGCGTGTACCTGTCCTCCCTTACAGCTCACACTGACTCCTGCAGTCTTCAAAAGTAGATTGTGGCCAGCTGCCACGTAGAGTGGGTGGCTAAGAAACAAGGGGGAAACCTCCCCAAGCAGAGCGCAATTCCAGCACTGGGCCAGGCAAGAACTACCTGCAGAGAAAATTCCCCCTCTGCACCCCAGAGCCATGCCCTCCGTGCCCATCACCGCAGAGCGCAGAGGCCCGCGGCATGGGGCACAGACCCCTCACCCTGCCTGCCGCACACTGCCAGCCTGCAGAGCGCCTTTGCAAACCCGCTCTGGGGCGCCCTGCTAGAGAGTCCTTCCCACGCGAGTTTTTGAGGGTGGGGGGGCTTGCGTGTAAATGAATCATTGCATGGCACAGACTATTAATACCAGTTGGTCACAGATGGGTGGGCAGCTACGGGCAGACAGACGGCCCGCCTGTTTTCAATTAAACGCAGTAGCAGTTGGACAGCGCACAACTGCAACTTCTTTAAATAAAAAGTTGAAATCAACTACCATTTCCTAAGCAACACAAAACTACTGAACAACTGTTTGCAGAGTAGCTCCTGCCATACGTGGGAGGCTGAAACGAAATGTAGAAATGAGAAGTTTTTTCCTAGCCGGCAGCATTGACAACAACTATAACGTGTGACTCTTCTGGATGCAGCATGGCAGAAGCTGGGTGAGGATCAACCAGTGCTATCCACTAGAGAAATTGCTACACATGAAAAAGAGAATCAAAGATCTCAGAATCATGGCAAGGAGGAGGGAGGGAGGAAGAGAAGGAAAGACGGGGTTTGCTCTTGCAGTTTTAGTAAGGATTTGTGGGGTAATGTTGTGTAAAGGTAATACAGCTGGATCTTTAATAATAATAACTGGAACCAACTCTCCATGTTAACTGACCTTTAAATATTATTGTCCCTTTCAGTTTACCAAAAAGACATTTACTTCATGAAAGATGTTATTCAACTCTGTTTAAAGATCCAATAGGCTAAAATATGCTAAACTGACATTTAGAATTATCTCATAACACTTTTTAATGATAACTCATATTATTTCCATGTGATTTGAATGTGAAGGGTTTTTTTTTTATTATTAATGTATCTTGAAACCATTTCAAATAATAGGCAGATATTGCCTGGACATTCAGGTTATCTATAATGATATTAGGGCCTTTCTCAACAGCTGAGTAATTACTTCCTTATTACGCTCAAGGCAAGTTGAAATCACATGCCCTGCTCAGGATTTAAACTTACATCACACAGGCAAAGGAAGCATTCAGACTGACATTTTACATACTTAAGTGCATTTTTTATAATAAGGAGAGCATCTGTGTTATATTGCCTTGATAATCTGTGAAATGAAGACAACTGAGAACACCAGAAAAAAAAACCAAAAATCCATTATGTTAGGGGAGGAAAGGCAGCAGCACTCGAATAAAGGTAAATATATTGATTCTGCCTCTATTGTAATCACCTGCCAGGGCACATTTTAGACATGGCCACGCACAAGCAAGCCATTGCTTAGGCAGTGTAGACACAGGCAACAACGTGTGTTAGCGTGCTGGAGCCCTGGCTGCTGCTCTGGGGGCTGGGCGCACGGCATCACAGCCAGATGCCCCACTTCCAACCCCGGCCCCCAGCAGACACTGCAGCCCAGCACTCCTCTCCCTCCATGGCGCCATCGCCTGTCCTCCCCTCCAGCCCTTTGCAGAACCACGCTCTCCATTTCTTACACCGCTGAGAGAGCTCCAGCCTCCAGGTCCTGCCTTCCCTGCCAAATACTCTAAGCCCACCTCCAGATGTTTTTGGCATCAGAAACCATGCTTGAGAAAACAAGAAACAAACATTTCTCATTCATTCTTCTCCTGTCCTTCATAAGTGGGAAGAGAGAGGTTCAAGTTCTGTTGCCCTTAAACCACGCAGAAAGCAGGAGGGGTCACCCAGCAACAGCAAAGGCACAGGTCATTCTTCGTTTTCTAAATTCTATGTTTTCTTACTCTACAGTATCACTTTCCACCCCAGGGGCCTGCCAGACCCTGGGCTAATGCACATTTTAGTCCAGCTACATCAGCATCTGGTGGAACAAGGGTCCCTTTCCCTGGGCATCCTTCAGCTCCAAGAGGAGGGAAAATCAGCAGATTGCCAGCGTGCCAAGAACGTGGATGAGTGAAGACATGGTAAAGTAACACGCGATAATAAATGCCACCCAGCAATCTGCTTTGGCACTTTTGGTTACAGCCTTTCATAACGAAAGAGAGAGAAATGATCATTTATGTGACAAAACACTGTTAAATGATTAAAGGAAACACACAGGCAATCAGCAAAGAACCGAAGTGGAAGCTACAAAGAAAAGCAAGTTCTCGTAAGAATTTTAGTATTCCATGATTTCAGCAAAATCTGAAGTCGCAAAGATAGAAGGGATGAATTAAGTAATAAGGCGGCAGTGGCTAAACTCACGAATAAAAGCTGTAATATTTTCTAGAAACAAATGCCAGTTACAACGTGCTCATAGGATGTGTTTTCGTTCAGGTTGGCTCTTATTTCATCCACAATATTTTTAATGTTAGTAATCTAAAACAGACAAACCTAATTTTTAATTGGATATTGCAGTGCATGTCAATTGAGCTGGCAGCGAAATATATGCAAAATCTGAACAGAAGACTTCAATAAAATGCTTGAAATAATCATAACATATTTATCTGGTTTATAGCTCTATGTGGAAACACAGTGTTTATCATTTCTGCATCTTCCACTGAAAAAAAAGTATGATCTCTTTTCTGATTTCAACACTTGTTTAGTGAGTTCTGGTAAATTCTAGGTCAGATATTATACACTTGACATCAGAAACAACTAATTATATTAGAAATCCACAGCAATAAGAAAATTGTACAGTAAATACATTATATCCAGGCAAGAGCAGAAAGTAAATCTGCATTTCATTTGCTGTGGGTTGCATAAGTTGGTCAATGTTTTCTGACAAGTGTCCTTCAAATTCCAAAAATAATGCATCTATTTTATAGCATTATCTCATTTTCTATTATATTTGCTTATATCTCTGCAGTGAAACCACATTGTTATTAAAGGTATCATTATAATACAAAATTGCGCTAGCTTTTAAAACCCTGATCTATTTTGTGCGTGTATAAATAGGAACATTATGATCATGTGAGATTCCCATTTGCCCTTGCTATACTCTTGACACTCCTGTAAACACAAGCAGAGCACCAAGCTCTTACTAGGGCTGAAAATATTGCCCCTTTCATTGGCTCCACAGACATCTCTTTTGCTTTTAGCACACAAACTCTCCCCCAGCTGGTTATTATTGGAGAAAGTGCAAACACTGTTCCTCTTTCCTTTGACCACCAAGATAGGTCTCCATGCACCTATACTTGTACAGTATGGTGACAGCAAATCCCCCGTCACTCTCAGGCAGGTTCCTGAAGGAAAGCATGGTACCCAAGGCTCTCCTAGGGTGCAGGCTGTGCAATTATTTCTGAAAGCGTAATGCAGAAACCCACTGTGGGCACTGAAGTGCCTTCCCAGGGACAGGAGGAGCCTAGATTTCCACCTGTAAAGACAGCCCAGCCTGCAGCTGGGCTGACTAAGATGTCAGGAGCCGCTAGCCAGGTTGAGGATGGGTGCACGGATCAAGCCAGGGCTGGGCAAGGGGAGTCAGATGTGGTGAGGTAAGGGACACTGCTGTAGTAGTGTCTGCGTGCTAGAAAGGGGTCTAGGATGCTGCCCTATGTCCTTGCAGCAGAGTGCAATGTGTCCCTGGCCACATGCATGCAATGCTGTGATACTCTGGCTCCACCCTGAAAATGAGGCAAGGCACGCACTTGTTGAGCATAACAAAAATGCTGCAAAAATTATAAGCAAGACCTTGCATTAATGACAGTACTTAATGTGACTGCCAAGAAATAAAACAAGTTTGCGTAATTTCATGTCACCTGATGACCAGTTAAAAACTGTGAATTTTGAGAGGATTTTTTTTTTTTCCTGGATAAGATGGGATTTCATTTCAGTGTCTTAAAATGTTTTACAGACTGCAGTCTCTCTCTTCCTGCCATGACACCCAGTAGTTCAGGGAACATTAGGGGGTGTGATTACAGGGCAGTTCCCAGTCAGATACACCATGTTATCAGGGCTGATGTATAGTGATGCACTTTGAGAAAACCCAAAAGAGTCTGGTCTAAAAAGTTCTCTGATTGAGGGTAATTACAATATTAATCATGATCCATTGAACTAAAGTGGAAATAAATACAAATTTTCTGTTTATATAGTAAGCACTGAATTACAGTAAGTTAGCAACAGCAATTTGGGTCTGGTTTAACTGCCTAACATCTGGAGAACATTATGGAGTCATCAGCCATTTGGCCAATGCCCAGTATGGAAGCAGTTTTACCCTCTTTTCTCTAAACATCAGCACAGCCTTGCTGAAACACGCGCATTTCTCTTTCCTCTTCTTGAAACATTCTCTTAAGTAGTTTTCATGTTGTAGAATTTCAATAGGATAAGCCACTTGTTTCTGTTTAGAAAGCAAGCAAAATTGGATGAAAATAAGAGGCCAATTTTAAACATTAATTTAAGCAAAGATCGTGCTGCTTATGAGAGTCTGTGGTAAAGGCAGTTGTTCCAGCTATTTAAACAATATAATTACATGGCATTTCACAGTATAGAAGAGACAGATTACTCGGAAGTTGAAAACTGTATGCCCTTGTTCCTATGTAAATATATACATATAACCTAACACTGGTTACTACCAAATTTATACGTAGTGTAATTTGGTCTTTATTACAGTCACTGTGCTTGAAAAGAACCTCTTTACTTATGAAGAATCCTTTTTTTCCTTTTTTTCTTTTCTATAGTAATGAAAAAACCACAGTTGTCAGCATAATATCCTGACATTCAGGATGCCAGCCTGTCTCTACTGGAGTCAGATGTGAAAATAAATAGATATTAAACTGTCAGTCAATGAAATTACAAAGTCAAGAGCAGCTCTAGCTGCGATCCTGTGTGTTCCGTTTGATGGACACAGGTGTTTAAGTTTTATGAAATCCAGCGAGCTTCAGAGTGAATAATGCACCTCCCAGCAGTCCTGCCTTAGCCGAAAGAGCACAGCAGGGAGCTCCCCTCTCACCCTGAGGCCCCCAAGCGAAACAATGTGCCCTAAGAAAGGGGCCAGACAGGCCTCCTGAGTTTATCAGAGCTAATACCTGAGAAGTCTTAAAGCCTGTGTTATGGCATACGTTGAGGAGTCAAAGCTCTACTCCTCTGAAAGTGAAGTTTGGTCCCACTGTCTTTGCACACAAATCTAAGACAGATGTCCAAAATCCACATCATTTATTTATTATTCATAAGGCACTTAAAGTCAATCATCTGTCACTAATAAACATTAACACTATTAAAAATTAATCATCATCCTACAGCATGCTGAGACAGATTCTTCCTTTTTCTTTGATGAGTATTGGAGCCAAGTACATCACTTCCATTTACGAACTCTCAGTGTTTATGTTTTGAACAGTGCTGCTCCTTCAGCTCCACCTCCAAACACCAGTGAATCCCATCTCTTGGGATGCCAAGGAATGATCAGTCTCATGAGAGAAGCTTGAAAGGATGGGCTTAGACACAAGTATGTATCTGCAGAGAAAAAAAAAAATCACAGATTCAAAGTTCTCGCCAGCACAAGCCTTTGTGATTACAGGCCTTTTTTGTCTCCCTTTCCACTCTCTGCTAAATAGTACGATGTCTGTGACAGCAGACACGTGTCCCTCTGCTTTCCGCTGTACAGAAGGGTCCCAGCTCAGGTACTGTTCCACAAGTGGACAATGAGACTGGAAATAACAGCTCTGATGAGACTACCCGAGAGTCTCATAAGCTGGAACAAGAAAAGGCTTCCTGAAGAGCAACTCAAAAAGGTAACTTCGCCAAAGGTCCACACAGTGTCGCAGGGCACTTTCTTCTCTTAGTGGGCGGGAGGCAAAGCCCACTGCTAGAGATGAAGAAACAGCTTGCACCTTAACCCTCAAAAGGACATTCCCTCTAAAAGTAAAAATGATCCGAGACCCTTCATCTTTTGTGTTCACATTTTCAAATATAAATCTTGGAGAATACATTTTCCCCTTTATCACATTTCTGTCTTGCACAGGCAGAACACATAATTCAATGCCGTTTCACTCAGGCATCTTTTTTTGCCCCACTCCCCATTTTAGCAATTAATCAATTGTGGGAGTAATTATAAGTAAGTATATTATAAATAACTGCTTGATACACAGTTGATTCTGTTAATAACAGATAAATAAATCTATCTAAATCTGCGTTAAAGACCAGTCAAGTAGTAGAAGAAAAGAGCCAACATGATTGCATACATCAAATCAAACTAACGTCAAATTTCTTGGAGTTACACGAAGCCTCTAAAAACAAGCTAAACTTAAGGTCCCAATACTAATGATATAATAGGAAAACTTGCCAAGATGGGAGACATATTAATCATCATCTCACAATTTACACTCTAATATTTCAGTTCCAAACCATTTTTCATAGGAAAAGTGACTGCTAAGAAACAGAAAGATCTGAACGTAGAATTAAGTGACTGCAATCACCCTGTTTTCTTCCCTTATTCATGTTTCACATGAAATAACTAACAATTTGCAAAAAGCGTCTATCACAGCTAGAAACGTACCAACTGGAAAAACATGATGCCACAGGATCACACTCGCTCTGCTGAGGGCTGGGAGTTCGTATTACGTATGTACTACCTTCGCATCAGCTGTTGCCATCACAAATGAAACCTGGGGGCATTAGGAAAATGATGTCACACAAAACTAATGTGTCCTTTCAGGGTAGAGCAAGTCAAGAATTAGTGAGAATTCCTTGCAGTGTCCTCAGCAAGTCCTGAAGAAAACTTTTTTTCAGACACTGCAGAGCATCTGGGACCAGTTCAGCGCCTGGCACATCATTTTTACATTTGCACACCTTCCTTCTTCTGCAGAGCCACACAATAGTAGGCAAATCCATGACGAGTCATGACTAGAACTGAGACTTGGTCCTCAGTCACATACACCAATAAGCCCCACAGAACCTGTAATTAAACAGTTTTGAACAGAATTAAGATACACAACCTTCTAAATCTCAGGCTGAAGATTGTTCTAATATTTTTTCAGTCATACCACCTTGTCCTGCTGCCTGTTCTCTGCTGCCAATAGACTCCTTCCTAATTTGTCTCATTTTTGTCTTCAAATTCATACACTGTCATGCCAAGTTACTCTTATAAAGGAGAGTGAAAATTACAGTCAAGAAAAAAGATATATTAAACCATTATTATTCAAACATAAAAATGCAATGAAAATTTTAACTAGCTTTCCCTAAGGTGAAGGTGTTTATTGCTAAGTTTTTGCAGTACAATTACATTCAGACAAATGCTAGCTTAAAATAAAGCATTCATTTTTCTGAACCTACCTAGGAGTAATGGAAAAACACCTTGAAAGTAAGATGCCTCATATCAAATACCCTAAAAGCTTTTCTATTAAAAAAATTAGATTTTTAAGAATAACGTTGAGAAAACTTGGCAGCTAAAATACAGTGCCAAATTTTCCCTTCTTAAATATCAAATACTTAGCATTGACTTTCTGCAGTGGGTAAGTCTGGAATTTGTATTCACTTCTAAACCAAAATCTGATGCTATTTTACGTTATTGCTGTGCAAGCCACTTTTCCATAGATATATTGCAGTAAGCGCAGCACTGCAGCCAGCACACGGGTGTACGTGGGGTGGTTCACACTCCTGACTGCTGCCCTGGAGCAGCTCCCCAGACCACAGGGGCTGGGAACTGCAGCACCGGATCAGCACTTCATGCGAGGCTGAGCTGCATTTCGGATGGGGCAATGGTAGGTCGGGCACAGGCTTTTGCAATACCGTCACCAGAGGTACTGGATGAGGTGAGCTATCCATGGGACACTGAGCCAGAAAGGTTGCTCACAGGCACAGCCCCTTCATTTCTCAGCCTGCCCTCACTTTAGGGCTTCAGTCACCCCAAACAGGGTCTCTCAGCTGTCCTGGCTGTTCCCCTCTGTTCCTTTGGCGAGTCACTCAGATGTCACTTTCTTCCCACCCGAAAAGTCACAGACCTCCTTTGCCTCCCCAGACAAGGCAAGACAAGGCTGCTCCCAAGGCCCTGCTGGAGTCCCTCGGAGGCCATACGGATTATATAGACAGGGACCTCGTGTGGGCTTCTGGCACAAATGACTCAGTGAAAAAAAACTAGATTGTAACAGCAGGAGGTGATGTAGCCCATACTGGGCCACAAGAAACACCAACTCTGCACCACCAGTATTTATAAACACAACTGAGGGATGCTATCTGTCTCTTTCATATGATTGCTGGACCACAGACTACGGGCCATCTGCCCACAGTCTATTATCACAATCTGTGAACAATTATAGGCAGGATATTTCATCTTAGAAAATGGCAAGTTTAACAAAAAAGGCAATGAAAAAAAAAAGCCAGAAAACAACCAAAATGCAAGAAACAAAACTGTGGTCAGCCATTGCATGGAGCCCCATTTGCCAGCCCTTGAACTCAGCATTGCTTCATTCCTGCACCCACCACCACATCAGCTGCCCCAGAGCACACGATTGCTGCTGCTGAGGCCACAGCAGGTGCCAACTTCAGCCCTTTTCCTGCAAATACGAGCACCTGACTACGCTCTCTGAGACCCGAGAGCACTGTTACCCTGCCTATGCAGCCAGCTCACAGCATGCAGGAGGTGTGAGGGCAGTCACAGTCAACATGGTACTACCTCAAAGGGAAATGTCCCCAAACCCTTTCACAGCTGGCAGCTGAACTTGCACCAGAAATGCCAGCTCTTCTTCGAGCTGTCCTGTCTCTGCCTGCTCCATCATCATCCTCCACCCTCCTGTACCATGCTGGAGCTGCTGATGGCAGAGGGACCTCTGTACCCCTGGCCAGCTGCATCCTGCAGGGGGTGGCACAGAGCTGCAGCAGGAGACAGAGTGCTCCACGGGTAGAGCACAGGTGATGCACTGGGCCTCAGCTGGAAAAGCAGGGGGAGATGACAAAAACTTACCACTCCTGCCCTTTGATCTCTGATGCTGCTGCAGAAAATGGTGGGGAGATGGTAGGTGCTTCTTGGGTGGTTGGCTTGCTGTTGAGCAGAGGGTGATAATGTGTGGTCAGCAGGAGGTGTGATTCGTCAGTGCTGCCTGTTCCCCACCTGCAGACCACGGATGCAGCGAAGGAGTATTCCTCTCAGAAAAGCCTGCTGAATCCCTAAGCAAAAAAATCCCTTCTGGGATGGGGCTGTTACCATGAGGCTGGGGAAAGGCTAGGTCTTGGGGTTTACGCTTTCCTCATCCTTGCCTCCATTACACAGCCATCATCTCGGAGCTGAGCCTCTCTACCCACAGCCCACCCTTTGACTCAGGACAGCTCAGATCCAGACCAAGCAGACTGTGCTCCTCAGTGCTTCTGGGACGTCCCTTTTGGGCAGCCAAAGGCTGACTCCGGGAGAAAGCTGCATGGAAATGACATGCTCCCTTCCACTCAACTGATGGTCAGGGTGGGAACAGGCAGGAGTCCTGCGTACTGAAGGCCCAAGGAGAGCAACAGGCAACCAACTGCTGCCCAGTGCTGAGTACTGTGAGCTTGAGATACGAGGCTGCAGCTTCTGCCACGGGATAATCCCAGTTCTGCCGGTGCTGTAGTCCTGGCTGGGGCAGGCGACCTGCGTGCCCTGGCTGGAAGGTCAGGCTGTAAAGCCCTGACACCACTGGAGCCCGTTTTCTGTGTTATGCTGCAGGCACGAGTCTCCAAGGATGCCTGTACAGCTGCTGGGGGGGCAGCATGGGATAGCATCGCCAGGCTGAACCAGAGCAATTCCACAGGGGAGGCTTTAAAGAGCAACAAAAACTATGCAAAAATCCTTGCATCAGTCTTCATTGTAGTCTGAGTAATTAGTGGTTTCTTACAACAGGGAAGCGATACAGAAAGTAAAAATCTAACTGCCTTAAAACAACAGATACTCTCAATTCCTTTCTAATTTATGCATTCTTGTCATATGAAAGCCACTTGCTTAAGCTGCTTTTCTATCTATTTGCAGTCTATTCAGACACACAATGCTCAGTAGGGGTTTGTCTCCATGATTCATTGGCTCAGATTTCCTATAGAGTTTACATGATGTCTACTAAGCCCCATACAGTTTTGTATCCATTATAACCAGGGACAAGCAAGCAGGGCTCAGGAGGCTGAGCATCCATCTAAGAATAGCTTCCTGTCTTCCAGCTCTCTTCACAACAAATGAACAATGGTTACATTTTACTGGCTAGCACTGCATGGTGAGGGGAAATTATAGGAACTTGTCTGAGTTAAATAAGGGAAGAAGCATTTAGAGTGAAGCTCCTTAAATGAGCAGGTCAATAACTAGTTTACTGAGACCAAGGCACATAGCTAATGAGAGAATAAAGAATTATTCTTGTCAAGAGAGGAAAAGATGCTGCCCTGGTTTTGTGCTAAATAATTACATTCATTATGTTTAGGACAGCCCTGCAAGTGGTCTTTTGCACTAGTAAATTCATTAGCAAAGCTAATAGGCAAACTACTATTGGGGCAAATTTAAACGATTGCAATAGGATGGATGGCAAAGATGGGGAAAGGTAGTATGAGAGCTAAGAGCCAAAGTCAGCTTTAAGTATAATTGAATTTATCTTCTCATCAACTTTAAGGCCTCCTTCTGGGCTTGAAACAAGGAGAGGAAAAGCCATTGAAACAAAAGAATATCCTCTTGATTGGATTTGTTGCTAGCTTTTCCAGCTTACCAAGCTATCTGAATTGACCTCTTGACACACGACAACAATTATAAATCCAACAAAAATTAAAACGTTAACTAAATTGGCTCAATGTTTCCAAATGACAAAGGATCTCATATGCATCAGTAAACCATCTCCCCAGCAGTGACACTGAAAAAGTAACCAGGATTTGGATTTACCCAGAAGCAGCATATAGCAGCAGCACACGGCCCTGTGCTAGGCACCGCAGAACGGGGGCAGTCCTCCCTGAAGAGCCGTGGTGCTTTGTTGCTCCCTGCCTGCTCAGGTTGCAGTCCTGCTGTCAGCACAGCCTTGGGTTCAACACAGCGCAAACACCCGCAGGACCATCAGCCCTCTCTGGTACTCCGATTGAGGCTGGCTACGTATTTATGCAGACGCCACCGGCACTAGGTACGCTTAACTAAGGTTTTATTTACAGGTACATTTTTAAATAAAGGGGTTAGAGTCTGATAAAATCACTGTGGGTTCCTCCATTGCATAATCATTCCCTGCCAGGTCTGTAACCGCATGTTCTTCATAGATACAAATGCAGCACTTTGAGGTGAGCCTAGAAAATGATTGAAATTGATTTAGCGAGTTTATGAAGGAACACGGGTAGGAAAAGCAAACTACCAATGGCACTTACAACAGTGGCTGGCACTGACCACCATCTCCAGGCAAGGCTCAGGAACTGAGTTACGGGGGAATGGGAACAGTTCCTGTCATTGGGCTCAGTACAGGACATAACTTTGGCTGAAAAATCAGAAGGAAATTTCTTTTTGAATGTTGAAACATTTTTCAGCATTTGAAAAGCGAGATTCCAGAAAGTGTTGTTTTTTTTTTAAATAACTTTACTACTAAAAAATGAGAAACTACTATGACTGAAAAAATACTTATTAAAAATAGTGGAAAACAAAATATTTAAGGTTTTTGTTTTGGCCATAGAATAAAAAAAATCTTTTTTGTGTTAACTTTGTAAATTAACCTGATTCAGGTTCAAATGGGTTAGGTTCAGTTTTGCCACTGTTAGTAAACATCTGCTTACTAACTAAAAAGCTGTTACACACCGTATCTGTGTCTATCTGTTTTAAACGGACACTCAGAGTATTAGCTAAAGGCTAATTCAAAAAAGTTATTGTTCAGTAACTGAATTTGGGAACAACAGAAAAGAATTAACTGCAATGAAGCCCGTATCTGAAAGAAAAAGGGAAAAAAATAAAGAAAAATAAATTTCTTCTGGCTAGTTGCCTTATCCAGTCAAGTTAAAAATTCAGGATCTAACTCTTTGTGAGAAACTGGAAAGACAGATATATTGTAAGTCTGAAGAAAGACATCCAGAGAATTAAGTGTCTTTACTTAAACTAAAGACTGGGGAAAGGTTTGCCGTCTTCATCCCTTCAGCAAGAGCTGATCCTTTCCCTCTGGCCAGTGCACTCACCTCCCCTGACACTGCACAGGCTGCTGGAGATCACAACACCTGTGTCCATTGCCAGAATAAAACCAGGGATCATCATCCTTCTCCTCCCACCTTCTTTCATACATCTACGGCCTTCAAAACCAGACTGAAAAGGTGAAAAAAAGAATCTGAAGTCTCTAGGTAGTGACAAAGCTTCCTTCTTAATGAATTCTTAACTAATCACTTCCACAGGAAAGATGAAAACTGGAAAGCAACAGTTAGGAGTGTGGGAAAGGTGTCGAGAGGTGTTTTACTGAGGACAAGGCTAAGTGTGGGCTGGGGAGAAGTTGGCACCTTGTACCATCAAATGTCAAGACCAGACCCGGCCTTCCTCACTGGATTTTTTGCCACTTAAGTAACACAAACAGATTATGCAATCTTTATATTTAGAATGTCTTAAAGTTCAGTTACATGTCTGGTTAAGAGTTGTTATGGCCAGAAAAGTGACTATAAAAATGTTACTTTGTTCCTGCACTTATCGGCTTCCTCAGTGCCTGCTCTTGTCAATATATGTCCATTTTACTCATCAGTGTTAACGGGAATTGGGTATGCCAATCAGCGAAGATTGGCCCCTTAAGCTGTATCTATTTTGCTTGCTACCAAAGCAAACTTTTTATCACAATAAGCCAGGGAAAGCCAGCACTGGTGTGCCACGGTAATGCGCGTTATACTTTGCCTCATGCTGTGCCACCATTGGTGAAGCTTTTGTACGCTCGCTGAAGGTTATTGATGAAGTCCAGTGCAGAACAGAAACAACTGAGCTTTATTTTCCACAACTGGACCTAGCAGCAGGCACTCAGGAAAAAAAAAAAAAATTATAATAGCTTGTAGATGGAACAATTTAACATGGAAGTAACTGATGGCAAATAAACACAAAATGCCAAGGCAACTTCCCTGTCACTAGCTGTACTCTGTTCCTTCTATTTCTTTAAAAATCAAAGCTAGTTAACTGGAATTTATTCAATCTTACCCAAGAAATCTATTTACAATGTGAAATATACCCTTAAGAAGGGAGAACACTGTGCTCCCTCCTGACAGAAACCTTTCTTTACACACAGTGCACTGGGAAGGTCTAAATACACGCAGCTATGGCTGAGATTTTCTAGCCAAGCAGCTGGAAGCACTCTACACTGCCATCCTTTGACAAAGTCATTTGCGTGGTGAAATCTCCTCAGAACAGTAGAGCCTAAATGATACGAACGGCAAAACATCTCCTTGCCTCATTTCTTTAGCTGCCTTCCAAGCGCATAAGGCTATTTCTTTGAGCATGTGAGGCTTTCACACGTGCTCTGACCAAGAGCACTTATTTTTTTAAACAGCATGATTATTTGTGTAATTTACTGCAGTTGGTGGAACTTGAACCGGTCTCTTCTAGCAGCTAGGACTTTATTTTCTGATTTCCTGCAGCAAAAAAGATTCATTGCTTATGGACTCCCATTGACAGGTGAATTCAGTCTCCGTGCTGCATCATCAGCAGATTTGAGTCTTTTATCAATAGGTTTAGCCATAGAAATCTATGTGTAGCTCTGAGAAGCACTGGCTCCAAACAAAATCACATCGGAACTGAAGAGACTGCTGAAGAGACACATTTAGTCTTGTGACTTCCAGGCAGGAGAATAGCAGTGGAGAAGGGTCCCAGGGACAGTGTCACCTCTGTCCTTGGAGATTCACAAGAGCAGACTGGACAAAAATCTGAGCAACCTGGTCTGGCCTCACAGCTGACGATATTTTCAGCAGGCGGTCGGACTAAGCCCTCCTACAGTCCCTTCCCAACCAAGCTGTGATTGTGTGACACGAGGTCTCGCTCAAAATCATACCACCATATTCAGCCAGCCACAAGTCAAAGGAGAGATCCTTACCCTATCCCTCTCCAGAGTGCATGGCAGTGCATTTTAGTACACCCACAGACCTCTTTCTTGCTAATCCTTCCCTGTACATTATTCTGCCCTATCAGACACAACCTCACATATTCATATCCCTCCTTTCCTAGGTAGGCTTTACAGTGGTACAAACCCACAGGCCTTACAAAGCCTCATCAGTCTTTCTCAGCAGTTTGTCAGAACAGAGTGCTCTGAAGGGAACAGCAACAGACACCTCTGATCTTCGTTTCCAACCATTCAGATCAGCATTCTGCATTCACTGCTATTTATACCCTCTAACTTCTTGATACTACAGCTGGGTGAACTTGCCCAAAAACTCTCCCTGGTTATGAACATTGATTTAGCTTTTATGTTCACTGACTACTAATGAGGCATCTTCCTTCCCGAACCCCGCATAAAATCAGGTGCCTACTGTAAAACACTCCTCCCTACAGCTTTTCATTGATTGCACAGGGAATTAGGATCTGGCAACCATCGATAACAGCCATGAAGAGATACTTACTGATCTCTCGCTCTTGTAAAGTTGACTCTGCTATAGCAAGTGGTCAAAACACTGCTCAGCACAAGCAAGAAAACCTTCTCAGGCAAACTGTACCAGTAAGGATCCTTGAGATCAGCATGGAGCTGGATTTCAGCAGATCTGAGCAAAGTGCTAGGTAGCACCAGTGCCCAGACACATCATGATACTGCCACCACTTGCCACCCCCTACCCACTGTTTCTAAACACAACTTGGAAAAGGACAGCAAGCCGAGAAACTCATGCTGGATCATAGCATCCACATCACAGTGCCTCCAGCTTAAGAGCTGCTGTGTAGCCGATGCAAAATAAACTGAGCAGCTCCTCCAGACATCTCAGATGAATCAAATCATCTGCTTTGGAAGGGGAGGAGGCAGAACTACAGCATTCACACATTTTCCTATGTGCAGAGCCAGTCTACGGGCTTGAAAGCTTCCTAGGGAAGGAGCTTTCAATCCTCCTTACTCTGCCATGCAGGTGAAAAGACCAAACCAGAGTTTGGCTTTCCAGTATGCGGGTCTATGGGAAAAACAAAACATAGCAAGTGAGATTTGACATAACAATCCTAAACTGGTGATGGGAAAGCTGTCTAGCACATCCATGGTTGAATTTAGTTATTTTGTTTAATGTAACGAATTATACTACAATTGTATGTGATCTATTTTCTTGGCCTTTAAAACCAAGGATAATCTATAGCTTTTAAGATTTCAGTTTATCCTTAAACAATATTAATGGCTGTCCACAGCAGACACAGCTTTATCAGAGGGGAGAACATTGGAAATTTAAGGAAGAACATCTTTATCTAACTGCCTACCTGTAACTGGGAAACTAGCGTCCTTCCCGGGAGAAAAAAAGGCTGAGGTTAATTAGGTCATCATTAAACAATGCAGCAAAGATTCTATTACGAAACACGATTGTATAAAGAAATATATGCACATCTCCACCTTCCCACAGTCTGATGAAAAAAAGTGGAGAGTACAGTACATATCGCCAAATGGATGACGACTTCATATAACTTGTTCTGAAAGAAAGCAGCCTGTTGTTTATTGCATTTATCGACAATCTGTGAAAGTAGACCAGAAATCAGTCTAATTACCAGAGTGCCAGTTGTGCTTGTTAACACCAGCTTTGTGACCAAATGTTATTCCACAGTTGTCACATCACAAGAAGGTTTCATTACTAACATAATAGTGAACAAGATCACATGCCTGGCTATTGATTGATCTGCCACAAAAAGGAAGGAAGTTGTTGTCTCTATTATAACCAGTTACATCTTTGTCTGCCTGTATAATATGCACAGGAATGTATCAAGAGCAGTTGCTGCAGTGTTTCCTAATTTCTGCCTGTTAGCCCATTAACAGCCCATTAGGATCTGTACACTTTACCCTCAGAGAAGAAGTGACCTTGCCATAAATCCGTCTTGTACAATCTTCAAAAACTTGTTTTCACCAGTCTTCCTGCAATGGATCCTGTGAGGACTGAGACTTACTCAACATTTGCTTTATAAATATATAATTTCTGACAAATCCAGAGGTATTTTAATTCTTTCCAGACACAATTAGGTAACACTGCAGGAACAGTAGAAATATTCATTACTGCTGTCGAAAGGCCCTGGAAGAACTATATCTCTGACCAGAGAAATATTCCTCTAACGAGCACCTCAGACAAAAATATCATTTACCCTCAGACAATTGAGATATTACTTTCTGTTCACTGACCAGTCATAAAGGCAAATAGGCCTGTTGTTAATATTAAAAGTGAACAGTCTTGTTTATTTTTCTACGAACTCAATAAATATTATAATATGAAAGTGGATTTGTTTATCATTGTGAGCCTACAGAAAAACAAGCATGCTTCATCACGTTATCTGATGATGAATGATTTATCAGGCAGAACGTGAAACTGCTTCTAACTGAGTCTATTTTCCTGTTTATGCTTGTTGAACAGATACAATTTAATGAAGGATATAAAGTACTTAAAAATCTGTCTACCATTAATAGTTTAATTAAATTGACATGTACTTCAAAAACAGAGAGACAGAAAACATTCATTTTGGTTACAAAGGGCATGGCATTATTAAAGTGCAATTAAAAACAGCATTCACTAACAATTAATAGCTAAAGCAATTTCATTATTTAACATTTGATTGTCAGTTCTGGCTAACTTAGAGACCCCAAGGTACGTATGTTCTTTGGTCCTCTTGTAAAGTATATTACATGGCTACTGTCACACGGCGAAGATCCAGGCACAAGCTAACAAGTTGCTCCTGAGCAAGATCTCATCGTAAACGCCCCGACAAACACCTTGCAGCGCTATTGTCTCCTGAAGCCTCCTCTGTCCTGGAGGTGCCAGTTCCCAAAGGATCCCTCCCTAACCTCTCCACTGGGGCAAGAAACAGCCTCTGCTGAGGCCGGTGCAAAGTCTAGGTGCTGACTGCTTAGCTGGCTTCTGGGTTTTGTATCACTTTTCCCTGATAAAAGCACTAACTTGGGTCCCTCAGACATACTCGAGCACCTGTTTTCTTCCTAAACTTAATGTCTCCTACAGAGCCCTCTTTCTGTCAAACTTGGTTGAAATTGGGCAACTGACTCAGCAATTATTTGAGAGAAAGCACTGGAAAAGACAAGCAAATAAAAGCAGGTCAGCCACACAGGTCTCATTTCACTTGGAAACAGGACAAAAAAACCCTCTCCTGTCAAATTCAGAGTTAAAACCTGAAGATGCAAAGGGGGAGTCTGCCAAAGAATTGTTGTAGGACTACCTTCCAGAGTACAAATCCTTCTTGAACGAAGTAGCATAGAAAACGCCCCTGAAATTCAGACTATATTTTTAAAGAACATAGCAAAAAATACATTTAGAAATGCTATACTTGCAAGGACAACTTTCACACCTGAGACCTAAACCAGGGCTCCAGAGCTTTAGGCTGTGCTGCAAGTTGGGCAAACATGCAGCAGAGGACACCACCTGGGCTTCTGCTGGTAGACAAATTTCCCGGAAAGCTGCTTGGGGATAAAATGGTTTTATTCCTGTTTTCATAGTGAGCATTTTAATGATGAAATACTTTTTACACTGCACCTGTAAATAACAAAAAAATTAGAATAAAAATAATCAGTACAAACCAATGTATTCTTGCACTTAGATTTCTCCATGGAAAAAATCACCATCTCTCAGTTTTAATCTCTGTTAAATTTAACACTGAAATTTCTCTGTGAAGAAACGTGAAAGAAGAGGGAAATGGGAAAGGGCGGGACTTAATAGGATTCATTAAAAAATATAATATATCCAGTGTCTCTCTCTACCCTTCTTGCTCTAAAGAGTATTATAATTTGTTTTCAATGCAGTCACTAAAAAAACACCTGCACTGACACAGCTTAGGCTTTGAACTTAGATAAGTTATCCCCAAAAGAGTAAATATTTTCATAACTGGTCAGAGCTAAAGCATTTCAGTCCACTAGAAGAAATGGTTGTGAGAATGGATATTCCTCTGAAGATCTCGTAAGGAATTCCACGACTGAAGAGCTGGGGAGGTAGCAGGTACCCTTGCCGTAAAGCAAAGAGCCGCTTCTGCACCCAGCCAAGCAGGCAAGGGAGGCTCGTAAGGGCTTTAAGGCTTTTGGCTCCGCGGGCTCTAACCACATTAAAACCTTGTTCACACTCGCTTCAAGATCTGCAACTGAGATGTGACTGCAGTCTAGTACAGACCACCAGAGCAGGTAGAGAAGAGGATAAATTCTGGAATCATAGTTGAAAGTAAACCACGAGATACAGACAATCCATACACCAGTAGATATGTTCTAGAAGTAAAACTACTTGTGCCTGAACCAAGCTTCTTTACTTTCATGAGAATCTCTGTAAAATTACTAGCCACACCAGTAATCAGGTGCTTGCACATACAGCACAACACACCAGGCAATTGCGGAGCTTTATTTTCTTCATGGTTTATTCACTATTATGTGACCAATGCAGCCTGGAAAGTTAAACATCTGTATTAATTAACCACAAGTTTCAATCTTTTCTTTAAAGACAGTGTTTCCTACCATTTAATATTTTGAAAATATATATACTCCATTAAGAATATTTTTTCAGGTTTTTAAAAATTTTTCTTCCAAGTCTACAGATCTTCAGTAATATATTTTAAACTGCCACTTAAGAAATTATAGTTCAATCTCTGGGTTTTTTTTTTTTTTGAAGAGTGAAAAATCTCATTAAAATCCTATGACCTTCTAAATAAGGCTTTGCCCCACATAAGACATGTCTGAGGCTTCCATGACACAGAACCTTTAAGAAAAAAACCTCCCGAAGTGTGTGGTTCTCTAGGTGGCTTTGCAAATGAAACCAAGGCATTGGATGTAGATTTTGTTACTGTTGTGTTTAAATTAAGCTTGAAATGCCATGCAACTGAAATAAAAAACCAGAAGCAGAGCAAAGTATTGTTTGGGTTCTGAATATTAAATGCAATCAAAAGGTAATAGTACTTACGTATTTTTCATATACAGATTTATGGAACTGATAAAACTGATTTGCTCATTCAGCTTCAAAAATCTGGATAAGTTACCTCAGGCAGCTTTCATGGTTCAGTGCCACAGATATACAGGATTTATATGTAAAGGGCTACTGTTGGTCAGAAGACGTACTTTTTAAAAACCAAGTAACTTTACCATAAAGGTAATTTAAGATATTGAGGCAAAATATAGTGTAAAAAATAAACCAAGTTTATGGCACTCACATCTGATAAAAAAGCCAGTCAGCAAGTTTCATTTTTGTTGCTAATCAATTTTACTTTCAGGTTTGCATATATGAGAATAAAGATGCAACACCTGAAGGCAATAGTCATTTACTTTTACAAATTTGTTTCTTTTTATAGATATATTTCATTTTCATAAAATTATGACAGTTTATATTTTGTTTCTGTTAAAACAGTTCTGTTAAAAAGTTCCTGGAGAGCTTTTTTTTTCAGCTCAGAAAAATCTCTCAGTTGTTTTTCAGCACCTCTGATTACCGTAACCTCTTCTCTCAGGTTAGTCTCTTTCTCTGAGAAGGCAGTTTGACTCAGAATTTTCTTGTGATAGCTTTGCAAAAATTGTTATTTATGTGGTTTTATATGTTAAGAAAACAAGCAAAATTGTGCTGCAAATTTTAGGGGCCCTAGTGCCTTCTCAAGATGAATGATGCCTCTTCTCCTGTCCAGCATCACAAGTATGCTAAATAAGGAGACAGAAATCCCTGCCTTTGGGGGTGGGGGGGAAAAAAAAAAGCAAAACCCCACCACCCTTAAAATACTAGATAATGTCAAAACTGTGGGAAGAGGTTTCAGACACTGTCAGCTGTAGTTTTACATTCATGTTCTGCTTGCCAGTATTATGGGTAGTATCCTGAAGCTGAGCTTTGATCCTTTAAGGACCATCCCTTAGGCTCAGGTGTGACTCAGTATTGGAAATGTCTGTACAGCAGCTGCTCTAAGAGCAATCTGGATGAAATTTTACAAAAGCAGCTTTTCCTGCAATATTTTAAACTAATCTGAATTGAGAAAAGCAGGGAAAAAATAAAAAAGATAAACACAGAAATCAGACGGAGTAAAACCTGGAAGGGAAATGTGGAAAGCAGAATGGGAGCGAGGAAATACACGTGTGTGGAAGGACTAAGGAGCCAAATGGGGAAACTGAGAGAAACATTTGGAAAAAAATCTGAGGAGCAGAAGGCTGACAGAGGAGACAAAATCTGTGAGGGGAAAAACTGGAGGGGTTAAAACACAAATACAGAGAAGAAACTAAAAAATAGTGGTGAGAGGAGGTAGAGGAAGGCGAAAGGGCTGAGAGATAGGAACAGTGCGGAATAAAAATAGCAGGACAGAGGGATGCTGAAGAAGGTAAATTGAAAACAGGGAACCAAAATGGAGGCAAACATTTTACAGGATGAAAACCCAACTTATCAAGCCTCTCAAAGTTTACAGCAAATTAGTTTCGGGGAAAGCCCAGGCTGGCAAGTTCCGAAGCACACATGTTTCTTTACCTTCTCAATCTGGATTTAGGTTAACAGAGCCTCTGTTTATGGCAACCCCAGAAAATAAACATCCAGCCTATTGGAGCTGGTAAGGGGGACACGGTACAGCTACTGCCTTCTCTCCATGAGCCGTGCAGCCTCCTCCTTTTGTGCCCTGTCTTTCAGAACAGGAGGAACAAACAGGCAAAACATAATTTACAGTCTTGGTTTATCTGTATCCACAGCCCATCTGCTAACTCGAACGGCAGCAGAATGTGTATGTATGCATTCAGAGAGATGGCTGTCATTAGACCAATGAAGTTAACCAACGTATAAAAGCCAGGATCAGATCAGTAATAAAGTTTACACTTCATTATGGATGTCAAAATCCTTGCTGAATTTTTTTTCCATGAGTATTTGGCTTACTGAATTTCACAAGCAAAATCATCTCCAGCGAGCATTCAAAAAGCAGTTACTTGGAAGCTCTAGCATTCAGGATTGAAAACTAAAACCAGATATTTCCTTAATAAATTTACAGAATTAGAAAAACTGGACATATTAACATATGTGTCTCTATTCACGGCTGTAAAATGATTGGATTCTTGTCTCATCAAATTTACATTGTGGAATCTGAATACAGTATGATTAGGCATTATTTTAACAACTACATTACAATACAATTTAAAATAAAATGGCCCTTCATATCACACTAATATCAGTGTTTTAAATAACAAAGGGGATTTTTTTTTTTAAATAAAGGAAAGGATTAGCATTTAGTTTCAATCAGTACAAGCAATGCTGTACCAGTTGGTGTCTCAAAGATTCAGGATTTTATTAATATTCCAGAGATGCATTTGTGTTGCCTCTGGGTACACTGAAAAGCCACTTAAACTGCACTTAAAGCAGCACTACAGGATCAAATTGATGTGCATCAACCATTTACAATAAAACTTGATTATTATAAAGGCATACATATTTGCATAATTACATGTTTGATTTTTTGATAATGCAGCATACACTACAAAGTGTTGCTTCGTGTAGAAAGGCATCGTCAAAAAGCACCATCTGCTGTAGTGTTTAATGCACTGCAATGTTTGAAAAATTCTGAAGGTAGATTTGTGTAAATCAAAGGGGAAGGAAAGCAAAGGAGTTTGCTAGAACAAGAGGCTTGGGGCTGGAGGAGGGGACATGGTACAGTGTGGACTTTGTTAGGCTGTCACCTGTTTCTTTCTGGCAATTTTTAAATAAAATTGTGTGGGAAGAAAGGTAAAAGACAACAGAGCAGCACATCCTGTGGTCCACAGAACATAGGATTCAGAACTCGAGAGCATTTGTCATAAACACATTTTTTATGTTTTCACTCAAAAAAAAATCCAGTATCTAATATATGCAATGAAAGAATCATATTGGGAAAAAAGGCAAACAGCACAGATAGATTCTGACACTTATTACTTTGACAAGAATGAATCTTTTTAAAGGAGTGTCTGTTAAGCACCACAATAGCTTAAAAGACATAAAACTTGAAAGTAAAAATATTTCCATATTTGCTCGATTCAAAAGGAGAAGCCATCTGTTCTTCGGAAATATCCAACCATAAACCCTAACGAGAGCCCAGCGTGTTCAGGAAGTCCAATGCTAAGATTACAGAAGTAAAAGCGTATCTCGGAGTATGAAAAAAATGACTCAGCACTGTTAGCCTGGCTTTCTTATATCCTAAAAATATGCATCATTTTGATTAGCACTACATGTCTGTCATTTTAATACCTGAGGCTGTTTTTCAAAGAGGATTTTGAGAAAGACATTAATCAAATGTAGTTGTAGCTGTTTCTAATATTCTGCCATCCCAAGGAGTTCGTACGCATGTATCCAGAACGCACACACACACAGGAGTCATCCATGGCTGCTTCTGAGTCTGCTGCTACCTCTGAGCTACGCCGTGAAGGTTTTTGGACGTTGTGCTGAGTGGTAAAGTGCAGCACAGAGCCAAGACAGGGAAGATCTGGCAAGGAAGTCAATAGGCATGTACTAGCCTGTTGCTTCCCAGTAGGAGTTCATTCCTTCACAAATTGGCCTTTGGTAAGCAGTGTGATTCATTGCTCAGGGACTGGATTGCAAGCTGGAAACCAGATGCCAGAATTTGGGCAACTCATATCACTTCCCCACGCTTTCCCTTTTCCTTCCTTCTCTTTTTCACACCACATTAGTGGAAAATATAAAATACGTCAGGGCAAGGACTTTTTCATAATACAAGTTTCCAGCATGTTAGGCATTAAACAAGCTTTTATCTCCGTGGGCACCTCAAGGTATGCCAGGATACAAACAACAGTTGGATTATATGCTGTATGTAGGACAAATACCAAGTCAATAAAAGAGCATCTTTAATAACACAATCTGGCTGTAACGTCCAGCAGTCAAGAACAGCATCTGGCTCCAGTCTATTCTACAGTCCAGTGACAAAAAAAGAGCTTCAGAAACAGGCAAAATTTACCAGACACCTGAAGAGTGCAGTGGTGTATGTGTGAATGCAAATTGCTCAAACCTTCTGTGCTCAGACCACAACAGCTTGTATGTGGATTCAGAGAGAGCAAAGTGATGGCCTTAGAGCTTCAAGCCCTAAAACTGCATTGTTGGCCTTTTCGCTTATGCTACATCTGGACTATAATAAATTTACATTCCTACCAAGAAAATAGCCACTGTTACATAGTGCGGAAATAGATTTTGTTTCACCTTATGAGGCAGGATGTGCCTGATTCCTCCATCACGCTCAAGATTTTTAAACATCTATGCTCCTTACCTTGGCTTACCAAGTACAATTATAGTCCGGCGTCAGAGATGCCAAACACCCACACCGTCATTGACTTAGGTTAGTGTTGTGAAATCCAGTGCTTCTGAAAAACCAAACCTTTTGTGTACCATGCAGAAAGAGCGTCAAACTTTTTCTAAATCACCAATGTATTGTTGTGTGTATGTAGTTCACAAAATCTGAGAAATACTTGTCTGTTGGTATTTTCCCACACCCATCATGTACCGAGTTGAACCTTATTACGGTACGACACAGAGCCATTCCCTCTGCCTGCAGCTGAAGCAGAACACGTATGGTTTCTTGCTCTTAAGGTACCCATTCTGAAAAGATAATGATGCATTTATAGCATAATATTAAAATAGCCCCAAACTATAACAAAGCCTCAAAGACATCTGCATTTCTTTCCTACCAAGTCTCTAAATGCATTTGGTCATAGTGCTCAGAGGTAACAAAACTGGCCAAGGCAGACGCAAATCTTTAGAAACAATGACTTTCCCTTTTGTGCCTTAATATTCTGCTCTTGGTGAGCTTCTCTAACAAAGTCTGAGCTAATCGTTGCTGGAATCAGCACAGCAGTGACTGCTAAGCACATTCTTTTTCTCCACCCTCTCTGCACTAGGCATACAGGGTTTTTTCATTACATATATCATTTTCAACTTGCTGCAGTGATTCTACAAAGACAGGAGGATTTAAAAAGCTAATGAATGGGGGTGGGGAGCAGGTTTGGATTGAAGCTTCGCTGCTAATGTCTAAGGCTAGATACCATGAGTAGCTTCACACACAGGGCACCGCCACTGCGTGTGATTTTATTTTCATTGCATGGCACCGACAGACTTTGACAGTCAAATCATTCATCTCAAATTAATAAATCAAAGTAAGGAGAGGAGGTGGGGTGTATTTGTTTGTTTGAATGCTTAGTGCTACAGGATTTAGGGCAAGGCTCACTGGGCATTGCCTTACCCTGATTGTTATTGTGCTGCAATGACAGCAAAATTATTTATCTTTTACTTGCTAATTAAGAACAGAAGTGAAGAATAGGCTTGGTCTGACTGTACTATAGTATCTAGGGACCATTTGCTACATCATAATGAGATGCCATAGATGCTGTAACTCAGTGTGTCTACAAGTCTCTTGTCACTTTATTATTAGGAAAAAATTTCATCTTGCCAGTTAACTGACATAAAGCTAATAGTTTATAAATAAGATTAACCTGAAAGAGGAAAACAACATTCCCCCGCCTCCCAGGTGAGAAGATGACATCCCTTTCCCAAGCTCCCTCCTGGCACGGAACACTCAGTTTCACTGATGCCAGCACCTTTGCTACTATTCAGCAGACTGGTACACGTAACCACTCTTTTGAAGACATGTCATCGGTTTTGCCTGCCACTCGGGAGAACAGGCCATACCGATTACAAAATACTGGTTTTATAAACCTGATGATTTTAATAATAAACCGGGATATTTTAGGCTTTCTTGTCCCTGGAGAACCAAGAACAATTGCAAGTTGATTGTGAACCAGTTAAGAACCTTAGAGCTATAAGGTGTGAATATAATTTATTTCTTTTAGGGGGGAGAAAAAAAAAAAAAGGAATTTCCTGGTTCTTACATCTCTACATAACAACTTAAGATGTGGGTAAAGCTAATAACAGAACTGAATGATGAATTGACTTTAACTTTCTCAAACCATAGTTATTACCAGATCCTAATCAGCTACCTCTTTGATGACCCCTGTCATCAACATGTCAGGGAGAGGGGGGAACAAAGTGCTGCCTCAGTGAACGTCATACAGCCAAACACAAGCAGCTGTAAGCTGCTTGGTGAGCATTCTCTGCAATACCTTGACACTAGTTAATAAACGTTAGTTATAGTCAGTGGCCCCACTTCAGTCTTAACTGCAGCAATTCCCTCCTTACATGAAAAATTTGGGACAGTGAAGAAGCCCCAAGGTCTGGTACAGATTTGAGAAGATGTTCTCCAGATCGAGCACGGCAATCTATTCCCATCATGGCGGGTGGACACTGTCCCAAGAGCTGAATGGAAACTACACGGTACTCAATGCCTTGTACTTTATGTTTAAGGACAGGCTATTGCCTGCAACTGTATCCTGCTGCCACTGCTCGGTTAATAGGCTCCTGTAGTGAATAACATCACGTGCTCTGTCAATTATTAATAACAAGACAAGCATTTTCACATCAGAACGCCGCCTTGTAATGTGATGAGCCTGTGTTGTATTAGTGTATCAAAGCTCAATTGTAACATTATTAGTCTACTAAGCAAACTTTGAACAAGATTTATTCCCCAAACAGTCTGTTGAGTCCTAATTTTCATGAATTTTGTAAATAGAAAATATCTCTTTATTGGAAAGATTTTTAGAATATGGTTTATATTTTAGGTGGTTGATTTACTGCTACATTGCATTTATTCTAACACATCATTGATCCCTTGTCTCATACATCAGATTTAGTTACTTTTTTATTGTATAATTTCTAGGCGACAGTGGCTATCCAGGACAGAAACAGCTGATGGATCTAATTTGATTTTGCCCTTATACCAGCAGAAGTTCACTTACTAGTTCACTTACTCAGAACTCATTGATCACTCGGAGGTCTTCTGGGATTGTGAAATCTCATTCTCTGTGTCTTTTCCAATTGTCAAAGCACAGACTCAATACTGCATCTGACATCCTTGCAGCCTGCCTCGTTCTGCATAACACAGCAGTCAACCATGGGGTTATAGTCAATGATGGGGCTCTCATAAAGGATGACAAGGCTAACTCTTACTGACTTCAGACATGGCAAAAAGGTAGATCTTTCTGAAAGGTGGTTTTGCTGATGATAAGCGAGGGGCAGCTCAGTGACAGCCGTATCTTTAAACAAGGGAAAGAAAGAAATAGGAAAGGACGATGGGAGGTGGAAAAGGTGGTAAAGGAAGAAGAAATTGCAGAGGAGGTTTTTTTAGGTCTAAAATCAAAGTAATTGTACTACTTAGCATAGCGAGATGATTGAATTCCTTTATCGGTGGTGGACTGTTCCTGGCCAAAACACAAGATGCTGTCCTGTGCCTAGCCCGTTCAGTTCAACAGCACAACAGCAAGCCCTGCGAAGGATCCTGTCAGAATAATAACCGCTTTTAAAGAGGCTGAGAAGGCTTCTAGTCACTAAGCGCACAGAAAGAGGCAACGGGAGGTTAATGAAACTTCAAGAACTGTTTGTGTTCAGTAAGGTTACCTCATCTTGAGTTTTTGAGAGCAGATTAGGTGGAAAAAAAGGATTTGGGGAAAGCAGATAACATTTAAAAGAAGCAGTATTAAAGCTCTCCATTACAAGAATAAAGACTATTTTGTCAGCAGTAAACACATTCTTCTTCATCTGGGAGAAACAACTGATAGTTCCTCTTACCCAAGGGAATTCTAAACCTTGAGCTAATCCACGTACCTACAACAAGTTTGCAAACATGCACCAATATTTAGGTTACCAGTTTTGGAACAAATGCATTACCAAAAATAAGGTTTTTTGCAGAAACAAACTTTAGAATAGGAACAAGACCTGTTTTAATCACAAATTGTTTTCTGAACACATTCACCAGTCTAATTTCAAACTGTATGTGCACCTGAGCTCCTATTTCCCCTCTCCAGAAAGTATTCATCAACCTGAATGCAGCTAGCCATGCTGGGTAACTTTTATCTCATATGCATTGTTCATTTTCTCCTTTTTTGCTCATCCTTTGGATGACATGAAAATATTTGCCTCTATGTGCTTGAAATTCATCTGCAATCATCAGCTGCTACAACATCTTTCCATAATCTTGTCTGTATTCAAACAGGCACTAATGTTGCTGTGCATCACCAAGAGACTTTGTCAATAGCTCCAAAAAACCCCAAAATATCAGAGGAAAATGATAGGGAATTACATACCCAGGAACGTGTTATTTAAAATCCCTCAGTTGGATCGCAGACTACAATACTTGCAGTTACAGCTGTAGGTTTATTCCAAATGGAATTTTATTTAAGCAAAGTGAAAACGTAGCTTCTGAGGCAAGAACTGCAGTCTTGGAAGAGGGGGTGTGTGATCCCATACTTAACACTGGTACTTAGAGCTCTGATCATTCACTATTTTGCTACAAACATCCTGTGCAGCCTTAGTCAAGTTGCTTAGGGGTTTTTAGTGGCTTAATCCCCCATCTTTGAGATAAGTATGACTTAGCCTCCCTATCTCACAGGCACACAGTGAGGATAAATACATTAAAGAAGAATTAATATATCACAATAGAGTGATAGGAGTTCAATACCCTGCATATGGAGTAATTTATCTTTTCATCTCCTGGATCAAGTACAGTTTCTAGGTGTATGCTACAGTAAAAGACTAATCTATTAATATATAAAGAAAGCAAACAATCTCCAGCCCTACATTCCTGTGTGTGAAACCATGAGCAGAAACAAAAACTGTAGGTGTAGAGTAGAAATGCTGGATAGAAAAGAACAGAATTTTTTACTTTCTTACAATGGGCTTAAGATATGGACAGAAACCACAAGTTAGACATAAAGAATTCCATTCATTCCAACAGAATAAATTATAAAACACAAAAAAATCAAAGAAATGTGTATCAATTCATATATAAACTAGATATATAAGTATTTAGACACACACATTTTTTAAAAAACTCTTTAGTTATCTTGTATAAGGAATACACTATAATTTACTAGCATATGAATTATATACTGTTCCCAGGATGAAACCTCCATATTTCTCGCTCCAGACTATCTTCCCCATAAAATAGCTTTATTAGAGTTTAGCAATGTTAGGAAAAAAGTGAAGGTAATGTCTATAGCTCTCATTAAAAAGCTAATCATACGTTTCATAGTGATCATAGAGTAATATACTATAATAAATGAAGTTTCACCAAATATTAAAAATTATAGATTTACTCAGGCTCTCAGAGAAAAATCAAACTTGTAAATTGTGCAGATTATATACCCAATAAAATATTTATTATTGCACATTCTATATTGTTAGCTTTGTTGACTACTTTTCACCAAGGTGCCAGAGAAATGAAAAATTAACCAGCATAGAATATAAAACAGGGTTTTTTCCAAGTCCTAGCACTAGTTCATGAGCATACCAAACAGATTGTATTCCGAGCTGTAATATAGAAATTCTTCAGTGAAGAAGACACTAGAGCTGAATACCTGACAGCAGAACAAAACAGAGAACAGCATTAAAGCCACGTAGCTGAGGTGCTGCATGCAAATGCAGGAAGACCTGAATTAGTAATGTTGAAAGTCTATCTAAAGTAGATGGTGGCTGTGTCAACGAGTGTTTTAACGACATCTTACTAGTTTAAGGACTAACAAGTGCACACATGCAAGCTGTTGGAATTCTGGAAGTTCAGTGAACATGTGGTCTAAAATGGCTTTGAGTTTACAAAACTGAGTAAATATTTGAATATCCTCCTTCTCTGCAACTTCATAAACTGGCCTATGAAAATAGCATTTGTGGTGTGAGGTGCATGTTGTTTTCACCGTTAATTATAATCACAACTAACCCCCCATTCCCTAACATTTAATCTTGTTCAAAACTTACATGAATATTCATTTCAACTGCAGCTAGAGGGAACCAAACAGTGGTCACACTATAAAAGCAAAAATTTAGTAAAAAAAAAAAAAATAAAAAAATCCACTAGTTACTTTGCTCCTTAATGCTGCAACTTCAAATACACCTCTTTGGCACTATGTTTCTTATCCTCTTCATTTTGAGATGACCTTCAGAACTTTCCAACACAGGACAAGGATAACAAGCAGGCTGGCAGCGCCAAGCCAGGGTTGGGACCTAGGCTGTCAGTCAGACTACGCGTGGCTCTGCACACAAGGGTGTTTCTGACCTGTCCTGCCCACTCACAAATTACAATGGTTAAAAAAATAAATACACCTGTAATCTGTAGTGAGGGGTTTCACCCATGCCCTTGCTCTGTTTTGTTTCCAGCCCTTAGGACAGACCACAACGGTCTTGGGAGTGCAATTACACACCCAGAGCACGTGCCTGACAAAACACTGGAAAAGCAGCATTTGAGCTCAACTCTACTCTGTGGCCATGGCCCAAGTGGACCCACACTCCTGCCCATCCTCTTCCACAGGAAGAAGTTACTGAAGCTGGGGGTAGAAAAGCCGCCTGCTTTGCGGAAGAAAGCTCAGGCTGCCAAAGTGGCTAAAATACATTCTGCCTCACTTCCCATAGCCCTTCTCCTCCAAGCACCGCGGTGATGAAGACAGGGCAGGAAAAGCAGCTGCCTCACCAGGTTTGGGATTCAACAGATAGCCATTTTCTCCTCTCACCCTACCTAGTCACACTGCTTGATATTAAATGCAGCATATTTGACAATGAAAAATATGCTGAATATTTCAGAATTAGCTACCCAAAAGAAACTGGTCCCTAGGTTACGCTACTTCATGACAAAAGAATAATTAAACTGGGTAATAATTTCAGAAAGCCCTCAGACAACCATTCTTGTTTTCTCACCACACACAGCAGCTGTAGCTTGTGATTCCCCAGCCACAGTCTCATGTTTTGAAGAAGGACAAAGTGGGCAGGATTAACTAGGGGGAAAAAAAACCAAACCACACACACACACACAGAGCCAGGTTAGATGTTCTCTTAGGATCTTGCAGGTGCTGCTTTTTAAAATGTTTGTTCTGTCAGCACTTGATACCTGCACGTTTTCAAAGTCTTTTTATATTTATGCTGAAGCAGCTGGATTATGCCATCAGCCAGCATGAACCCGATGCAAAACACTGTTACTGTCTGCCTGTTCCTGGTGCGTGAGGAAGGAGAGGGGAGCACACAACCACCTGCACGAGAAGAGCTCTATTCCAACACCTTTGGGCTTTGAGACGCTTTGAGAGCCAAGCTGGGAGTCTCACTGGGTACCTATAGGACTGCGAGGCCACATCTGAAAGACCAGATGTCTAAAACTAGGTTCCTAATTCAATGCTTGAGATGCCTGCAAAAATAACCATCTTGCAAAATTTAGACCGTGAGGAAGCTTTTCTGAGGCCAGTCAATACTTCAGTGCATTCGGTACTTTTGCATGCACTCTGGTACCCAACTCCAGGTTCCCATTTGCAGAAATACCGAACTAGAGCCAAACCCATCTTGATACTTAAATGCGCTGTGGAGCAGAAGGTGAACAAGCCTAAACTGCTGCACAAACAGGCAGGTTGCAGCCAGGCAGAAGTGGCCATCCCACCTTGATGACTTACTGCTGTGAAAGAAGCTTCCACGCTGAGGATAAAGGTTGGCAAAGCAGAGGAAATACACAGCTCTTTATACACTTTAAGCAAAGAGATTACAAATACCATATAGACCAAAGATTTACAATGGATCAGCCACACTTCCCTGTGGAAGGAACAAAGGTTTGATAAAAGGATAAATAAAATATATATATATATATATTTCCTGT
>NW_010411572.1:1311-1514 GCF_000710305.1 Buceros rhinoceros silvestris | reverse complement strand
CCTGCATGAGACCCTGGTCCGTGGAACATCATTCCTCTGGGGCAGGGGGAGATAGGAGAATCGAGGGGGATCCTTCCCTCCTTCAGAGAGAAATATCCCACTAATGCATCTTTCACGACGGCCGTGGGACTTTTACATGGCAGGGGAAGAAGTTCCGGGGTGTCCCCCCGCACCGACAGGCCCTGGAGATGGTCCCCCCACCC
>NW_010411572.1:603-1061 GCF_000710305.1 Buceros rhinoceros silvestris | reverse complement strand
CGCGAGGGGTGGGGAGCCGCAGACGAATCCCAAGGGCCGCCAGCCGCCTTGAAAGCCTGGAAAATACAGCCGGGAGGCGGAGGGAGGTGGTTTCTCGGGCGGGGTTGGAGTGGTCTCCCTGCTCACTGGCTGGCCCCACGCGTGGGAGGGGAACCCACCCCTCTAACACCGCCCTTGCCGGTAATGCCGCACCTCTCCCCCGCGGTGCGCGAACCTGGAGCTGCAGGACCCACTCGGCGTGCCATAAATGCAATAAACCCCCAAATAAATAAAAAAAGGAGAGGCAGAAGAAGGGTTTGGGGAGGGAGGGGGATTCCCCTCGTCTCGACGCTGGGCACCAGCACTCCCGGGCAGCCTCCGCCCCCTGGTAGCATCCTCGCCAGCGTGGGATAGGGCAGAGCCCGGCCGCTCTCACTCTCCGAACGCATCCTCAGGTCAGGCTGCCGAGCACACATACC
>NW_010411572.1:0-474 GCF_000710305.1 Buceros rhinoceros silvestris | reverse complement strand
CCGGTTTAGTCTGCCGTGCACCCATCCCCCCCTCCAACCGCTTCCTCTCCCCACCTTGGGGAGACCCGCGCTCCTTGGGACACTCCAAGCACGGATTATTAAAACAATAAATACTCGCGTGTCTGGCAGGAGACAGGCACACGGGCTCTCGTTCACTCCCCGAGCTCCCTCCCCCAGTAAAAATTCTTGCTTCCTCCGTGTTTTCCCGTCTTGGAGGTCGGAAATCCTTGGAGGCGGGGATGCGGCTTTTCTCTCTGCTCCTTCTTCCCAGTTCATCTGCTGCCTCTCCTCCCTCTCGTGTCGGCGGCATCACTGGAGATCACTGCGTTATCCACCGGGGAGCGGCTCCGACGGCTGTGGAGGGGGAGGGCCAGTGTAGCGAGCGGCGCGGAGGAGGGTGGGGGGGTTGTGGTTGTTGTTATCATGGCTCTTCCCCTGAAAGTAAAAAAAAACAAAAAAAAAAAAAAACAAAAA
>NW_010411571.1:0-1072 GCF_000710305.1 Buceros rhinoceros silvestris | reverse complement strand
GCTTCCGGGGGTTCCCTTTCTTTCTGGCGAGTTGGTGGGTTTTCTCAGCTGCACTGGAGGATTTCCGTGGCTTTCCCTTTCCCTGCGAAGGGCTGAGTCAGGCCGAGGAGAGGTCGGTGCCGCGTTGGGCACAGGCAGAGCGGGGCCTGTTTCCAACAGTGGAGGATATAGCTGACAGTACCGCGGTGTTGGTGCTTTTTACAGGGGACGCTGCAAAAGGATGTTGTCGTAAGCCCCGAGGCTCCGAGCACGTTGCTGTGGGAGAAGCACGTGGACTATATGGCTTCGTACGGAACAAAGAAACGATTATGCAGGTACCGACTGGTTCCAGTGCAGCCGCGGTTTTGTTACCAGTAGTGATAACCCTTAGTTGCTCAGAGCTGAGAGTTAGACACATGTTCACAAGTTAACTGTTTCTTGCCCTGCAGCCCCAAGTCCAAAAGAAGGGTGTCAGAAATTTCTCTCGGTCTGTGATGAGTTTTGGCATGTATTATCTGAGCATAAGCTTGAAGATCCTCAGTTTAGCTCTAGAATTACTCTGAGACCTGAGAAATGAACTATTTGTTGGGAGTACGGGTGCATTCCTGGTGGCGGGTCCTCGGCTGTATCCCGCAACAATAGGATTCCAGTTTCAGTAGGTGACAATTGTCAACAACTGCTGATACCTGAAGAAAAGAGGCAGGTCCCTTTATTCTCCACAAAAGAACTCAAAGCACCGATGCTTATGATTAAGCACAAGAACAACAAAAAGTGCTGCCTGTAGGGAACAGTGTTTATAGCTGGCATGGGTAAGGCAGGTGATGTGAGAGGATTTAACGTGAAATTCCCTTTAGATTGTGGCAGTTCTGGCACTGGGGAGTCGGTTCTGTTAAGTGCTGGAGCTGTTATTTTTGAGGCTAGCGAGGGTGGTAATTTGAGTGGTACTTTGGGTGCCAGGATAACAGCCGTGGTCTGGAGTGAAGGGGTGCCCAACTACTTGGGTGTGTTTAATTAGACAGTGAGCTCGATATTTTGAAGTAGCAAATGTAGAGGAGGAAGGGAACGTGGTCCGTGCAGATCTGTGCATGTGCAC
>NW_010411570.1:0-3664 GCF_000710305.1 Buceros rhinoceros silvestris | reverse complement strand
CTGTGCAAAGCCCGGGGTGATTTGAGGTGTGAGGGTCCTGCGGGGGGATGCTGTGCGTGAAAATTCGAGGCTTTTCCATATTAGTTAGGGCTTTTAAATGAAGGAAGGTGTGCTTCTACATCATCCCCCTTAGAATAACGCTTCTGTACAAACTTCTTTTACTCTGTAGATATTGCTCTTACTTGTTTTCCCTTGTCATGCAGCTTATTGCCCCCGTTTTCTTATACAAACTTGCCAGCATTGACTAACAAAAGCTTCCTTTTTGGCTCCTTAGAAGGTTACCCAAGGAACTCTTCTCTTACCGTTTTGCATGGGGTTTTGTCGTTAGGTACTCCTGGCGTTGGGAAAACCACACTCGGAAAGGAACTTGCGTCAAGAGCGGGGATGACTTATATTAATGTGGGTGACATGGCAAAAGAAGGTAGGCCATAGTAGCAAAGCAGAGCATCGAAGTGCTTTAGATATTTCTGCTTTGTAGTGCAGTGCTTGTAGTGCATGTATTATCTATTAAATGAAAAGGCAACGAATCCACTTTAGCAGAAATGTTTTTGGTGGCATGAGTTGAAGAAGTATTTATGTAACAGGAGTGTAAGTAGTATACTTTCTATTAAGAAATAAATAATGAAATAATCCTTATATGGATTTCTAAACAAAGTATTCCTTGCTCTGAACACTATCTGGTGTCTTCTTCCTCCTGAAGGAAGCATAACAATATAAATAATGTTAATCCCTGCTGTTACTTCACAAACTTCTACAAATTATTTTTGCAGGAGAACTGTATGAAGGTTTTGATGAGGAGTATGATTGTCCGATTTTGGATGAAGACAGGGTAAGTACAACTTCAAAACCTACCATTTTGTATTCTGACTTCCTGTAATTGCAGATGAACTTGCCTATCTTTGTTTCTTTTGTAGGTAATTGATGAACTAGAAGATAAAATGAGTGAGGGTGGAGTTATCGTCGATTATCATGGCTGTGATTTTTTCCCTGAACGGTGGTTTCATATAGTATTTGTGCTTCGTACAGAAAATTCATTTCTGTATGACAGACTTGAAAGCAGGTATGTCATTGAGGTAAAAAAGGAGTAAAGTACTATTCTGTGGCTCCATCGGAGTTTTTCCTAAGGTATAAATTGCTGATTCTCCACAGAATGCTGTATAGTTCTCTGTATATCTAAGAGTGTCTCTCATTCTTCTTTTGTAGGGGCTACAAAGGGAAGAAGCTGCAAGACAACATTCAGTGTGAAATTTTTCAGACACTTTATGAGGAAGCCAGGTTGTCATACAGGGAGGAAATTGTACATCAGTTACCCAGCAACACTCCAGAAGACCTAGAGAGAAATTTGGACCAGATTATGCAATGGATTGAGCAATGGATGAAGGACAACAATTGACATTTGGTGAAGAAGAAATTCTGCTGGATCTCTTCCTGGGAGAGTTTGACAAATGATGTTCATAATTATTGTAGGATAAATTAAAATTAATTTTATGGTATTTTTATGAGGCTGGGTATGAGAAGGTTTGGAATAGACAAGTTGTAAGGCTTTGGAACAGCCTCTTGACGCTCTGCAAGAGGCACACAGGAAAGCTGACAGACGTGAAAATCCAGCAGTAAATGGAAGGATGAGAATGACACGGTTGCCCTTCGTGGTAGGAACTAGGTCCAATAATTGAGAATTTTTTGGAGCTTACAATTAAAACCAAACCTTCCCCCGTCTTGCCCCCCCCAAAAATGTACAATCCTGATAGCTGATGGAAGTTGAGGA
Organism: Buceros rhinoceros silvestris; assembly: GCF_000710305.1. NCBI lineage: Eukaryota > Metazoa > Chordata > Aves > Bucerotiformes > Bucerotidae > Buceros > Buceros rhinoceros. The sequence continues at coordinate 1,899 of NW_010411570.1, read as the reverse complement.
GCTTTTAATTTCTGAAGTGTAAATCAGTGTTCCAGGGAGTAGTTAGCCTGTTTCTGAACTGTTACAGACTAAAACCTGCTGTACTCCACTCTGCTCTTGAATGCGAGGAGGCTAATGTCGAGCAAGGTGTGCATGATGTAGTTTAAGTAGGGTGCTTTATTTAGAAGGGAATATATATATTGGTAATATTTTTGAGTTATTACACACGACGTTGGGAATTACCGTGTAAAGAAACATCGGCTGCATCTGCAGTGGTGTGACATATTAAGCAATAAGTTTTCCTTTTTTTATCTTCGTATGCTCCATCACCCATCCCAATCATCAAACAAACTTATCACTGTAAGTTTATCAAGGAAATAGATCCTTGGCAGGATAACGAGCTTGGAGTGATCCAGAACATGGTTTCACTTAAACCACTGGCAGCCGCCTGCTCTCATTGCTTGTAAAGACTGGGTCCCAGGAGAGCATGGCTGTACAAAGTAGAAATAACCTTTTTTCACTGCAATGGCAGTTTGTAAAGCCTTGTGAAAGATTGTCTAGAAAGCGCTTGCTAATTAACTTTTTATATGTTGAAGTTTCAATAATAAAACTCTGTTTGCTTGAAAATTTGTTTTGTAAAGAGTATTATGGTTGCGTATTTATTGAGAGCAGCCCTGCGGGGAAGGACTGGCAGGTACTGATGGGTGAAAAGCTGACGTGAGCTGGAAACACGCCTTTGCAGACCTGGGCTGCACCAAGAGAAGCATGGCCAGCAGGTCGAGGGAGGGAACTGTCCCCTCTGCTCTGCTGTGGCAAGACCCCACCTGCAGTGCTGTGTCCAGCTCTGGGTTCTTCAGCATGGGAAAGAGATGGACCTGTTGGAGCAGATCCAGAGCAGGGACACAAAAATGATGAGGGGGCTGGAGTACATCTGTTACAAGGACAGGCTGAGAGAGTTGGGGTTGTTCAGCCTGGAGAAGAGAAGATCTGGGGAGATACTACTGCAGCCTTTCAGCGCTCAGAGGAGGCCTCTAAGAAAAGTGGGGACAGTCTAGTAACAGCTGAGGAAGGTTCTTGCAGATGCTGGTGGCTCCGATTAGCGGTATTTTTAGGCACGATAATTACTATAATTTCTAGTAGAGCCTGCTGTGACAGGACAAGGGGGGATGGTTTTGAACTAAAAGAGAGGAGATTTAGACTAGATACAAGGAAAAAAAAATTTATGCTGAGGGTGGTGGAAACTGGCTCAGGTTGCCCAGAGATGTGGTAGAAGCCCCATCCCTGGAAATGTGCCAGGTCAGGTTGGACGAGGCTCTGAGCAACCTGACGTACTTGAAGATGTCCTTGTTCACTGCAGGGGAGTTGGATTAGATGACCTTTATAAGACCCTTCTAACACAAAACATTCTGTAACTATGATTTGATTTTTTTATTCCAAATTTGCTATAGACATTTTTGTGAGACTTAGAGCAGAATACTGTATCAGCAATGATTTGACCCTTGTAAAATCCAGAAGAGTGAAAAACCTGGAGTTCCATTGCCGAATTGCGATCAAATGCTGTGGGAACGTGTGCATGCCTGTTTGCTCTTGACCAGCCACTTTCGGGGTTATTGTTTGAACAGGAAACCGAGTGGAGAGTCATCTCTGGTGTGCAAGTGTCTGGACAGCAGCGATTCCTGCTTGGGCTTTGAATAACCGCTCCCGTAAAGCAAAAGCACGTTTCTAAAAGCTGCTTGGGATTTTTGTAAATGCTGTTGTGGCTGTGGAGAGGGGGCTGCGGGCAGAGTATAGACTCTACGTTAAAAAAATGAACCAACCAAGTGACGAACTCGACCTGTCGCTCGGCTCCCCGCGCGGAGCAGCCTCCCGGGGAGTCGCGGGCTTGCTTTCCGGCAGCACCAGCCCGCCCCGGGGCGGGAC